>NC_056748.1:538918886-539008886 GCF_019279795.1 Protopterus annectens | reverse complement strand
CACACATACCTAGGGCCTATTTAGAATTTCCAATCCACCTACACCATGTCTTGGGAATGTGGGAGGAAATTAAAGCACCCAGAGGATACCTCCTGAGAACACAGGGAGAACATGCAGACTCCACATAGAAGATACCCCAACTGAGATAAAATGAAATCATACAACATACTACAGTTGAGTTCCTGAACCATAAATAAACCTTAATTAGACCTTATAAGAAGACTGTCATTTTAACTGCAGCTTTGTTTCATGTGTATATTTTAACTTAGGCTTTCAGGCATTATAGCTTAAGTAGTAATTCAATACATTTTAAAAGACTAAAAAATACGTTATAGGAAAGTTTGTTAGACTGACATGCAGGTATAGAGACACATATAAATATTTCTTGGTTTGAAACCACAAACTTCTCCTTTCTTCAGTTTCAGAAACTACATCTGTGTAAACCACACTATACATTGCCATTGCAGTGCACGAACATTGCTTTAATTTTGGCCATTTAGAGGACTTATTAGTTACAGGAGAAACATAATATTTTTCTTTAATAAAAAACATCCTACATTGCTTCCTGTGTGCCATCCATTCCATCTCATATGCTATATCACAGTTTGTTGTCACCAAGATACTGCAAGAAGAATCTAGGGATGGTTAAATTTTAAAATGGTTTCTAATGCCAAGTATCTAGAAGGTCTAGGAAATATACAAGGCAAAGCCCTAAATTATCTGAATTCATAAACGTTGGCCTTCAGCTTAGGTAATCTGGATGTCATAACATCTGTGGTTGTCTACCCCTGCTACAGTTTATCATCATGTTTTGTCAATGGTGCAACAGGTAGTATACTTACCATTCATACAAAAGGTTGTCGGTTTTATTCCTTTACCTGCTAGATTGATATCTGACACCACAGTACAGCATAATTGGGGTTCTGCACTCCTGAGTATGTTGCCCATTGAATGAGATGTTAAACAGAGGCCATGAGTTAGCTCAGTCAAATATTTAAGATCTCATGGCACTTATTGAAAACAGTAGCTGAAGTTCCCCGATTTCCTGGCCAGATTTCCTCTATTAATAAAAATAACAGCTTGGGTCTCCCCTGAAAAGAGGTCAATAGCCTAGTGTGGACTAACCAGGTTAACAAAGAATAAATAAATAAATGCCTTCTAAACTGTTCAAGTAAGCTTTAAAAAAACATGGAAAGATAAAAATCTACAATTCATGTGAAAGCATTTCTTACAAAACAAGCTTTCATTGAAAAACATTAATGCCATGGTATTAATTTGTAAATAATCATAATGCCTTTGACTTGGAGTGGAATGTCATCTGACTGCAGGTTGTTTCAAACAGGTGTTAAGAGGCTCAGTCAGTAATGAGAAATTGTATCTAGTTAAGGTCATCTGATAAAACATGGTTGCTGATAAATGAATGTATTTAGATGGCCAAAGTGAGGCCTTGTGGTGCATAATTTTCTTTAAAACATACAGCTTGAGAAATTGTTAGCATACATTATTTAAGCTGTGTTTCTGTGTAAGTCAAGATTCCCACTGTCTTACATGATGTTTTTACCCTTGTAGATTCTCGGCTAGAGTGCGGGGAGTACCTTCTGTGTGGAGTCTGCATGTCCTCCCCGCGGTTGGGTGGGTGTTCGAAAGACATGCGTAAATGGGTGTGCCTTCATTGAAGGTTGACCGTCGAGCTGGCACCTCGGCGTTCCTGAAAATCTACTGCCAATCATTAACGGACCAGAGTTCCGCTGTGGTGACCCCTAACCAGGAAAAGCCGAAAGACAAGCAACTCCCCAATATAAAATCATTAATTTTAAGGTTGTTGCATCACAGGGAAGTGGGGCTTCCACCACATGGTGGTATGTCTGACAAATCAGTTAGTTTCTGACAATAATATATTACATTTTTCATTCTCATTTGGAAATGTCCACTAAGCATACTTGAGACCTTTTCCAAACTTCCTTAACTTGAAATAAGTAGTTTTTATAGGCAGTATAAAATGTATAGCATTTTGAAACACTGAAATGCAAGAAACCTAAAGGCAAACAGATCTTGGTCTCTCTTAGAGCATAGGGATTGGGTGAAATAATTATCATCTTCAGATATTTTTGTTGAAGTGGTAATGACTGCTAGGCAAACCTGAGACCATTTGTCACCTTTGTTACAATTGAAAAGAGCAGCTTTTATAGTGAGTATAAGGGTAAAAATCATTGTATATAACATTTTGAAACACTATTTCAGAGCATCTAGCTGTAAAATACAGTTTAAATAGGTTTTGAAATGCTTTGAAACATACAACGGATGATTTCACTGTCTTGTTTCCATTTCCCTTTCAAGGACTTTGATTATAATAACTCATCGCTCTTTGCCCTGGACTTACTTGCCCCATGTCAAGTACATTGTGTACAACTCTGGAAATATTTGCCATGGTTTGATCTTGACCTTCAGTCCTTGTGTCAGAAGGGAAAATGTTGAAAAGATGTAGAAGTCATGCTGGTCTTTGGTGTCAGAAACTCGATCTAGAAGACCACAATGCTGTTTACCAGCCTGAGATCTCCCTAAAGAAGGTAACATTCATGTCCAGAGAGATCTCAGTGGTAGCTAGTCAACTATCTATGGTCAGTATAATCAGCTGAACATTTCCTTTTACTTAAATGCTATTACATCACTTCAGCATGTCAACTACTTGATTCTTCATTGAAAAAGCTGCCATCATTAGATCAGCCTTTTTGTCAACAGAGACTGAGAATATACCTTCGTCTGCTACAACTGTGCTCAGCATATGCAATTTCATTTGCCTTTTTTGCTGTGATATCTAAACTGTATCTTGCTATATGTAGACTTCATCCTTGTATATCCAGCTGGTTATTGCCTCCCTGAACAGACCTGGATCAGTTGTTACATTTTGTAATCCTCCTTAAGAATGGAAACTTCTTTGCCTTTGTCAGTGAAAGGCGTTAGCTGCCTTGGTTCTCAATAAATCATCTCTGCATCCCAAGTCTCTTCATAATTACCTCTGCATCTTGAATCTTCCCCTTATGTGCATGATTTTTGAAAAACTGTTTATAACTTTCTATAATCTTATATAACTTTTGCAGTCACCATGGTAATAAAACTGCCCCCCTCCCATTAGAGTAGTAAATGATCTTCTCATGGTTACAAATAAATACTTTTATTCTGCTCTGTTTCCACTGGAAATGCCAAAGGCATTTATACTGTTGTTTGTGGTATCCTGGCTAAATATTTGTTTTATAACTGTGGTTCATCCTCTCTGGTACTGCAGTGGCTTGTTTGCCTCTTACTTTTTTGGAAGTAGTCAGAGGATGATTAAGGGTTTACATATATTCTTTTCCCTTATAGTACCACAGAGTTTGAGTTTAGATTAATTGCTATCAAGAGCATTTTTGGATGCCTTCAGAGCACTAATGAGAAGGAGAGGTTTTTTTCTATCACTGTTATTTTGATGATATGTAGCTCCGCTTCTCCTTTCCTCAGGAATTCAGTCAATATTTTTTTTCTCATACTTTCTTTACTAATACCAACAACCCTCATCAAATCATTTAAAATAAGAGAGGTACACTAACAATTTATTGGCACGGGAGGCTCCGTACCTAAACCTGTGCTACTTGTGTACATGTCTCCCATAATTTCTACACATTCTGGCAACCCTAAAACTTGTCCACTTCATCCAAATTAAAAATTTTGCAAGCGATACATTTTGCAGATACTATGAGCACTTTATCAGTACTGTGCTGGCCATTTTAGTAACCCATATATATATATATATATATATATATATATATATATATATATATATATATATATATATATATATATAAACATCTTTTATGGTAATGAGTATAAAGTGGGAAGATATATGGATATATGATAACTGTATATGATGAGAAGGAAACTGATGTATGCCTGCACACTAAATCTTTCAGATTTTTTTTTCATATTTTGATATACTCCAATGAAAGATCTGTGACTTAAAAATATACCAATGTGAGGTACTTATTGCATTTAGTGAGTAAATCAATTTAGACACTGATAAAATCTGTGTAATAAAGAAGGAGCACCATCTTTAATCATCTCTATCCAACCTGATTTGAAGATAGTATCACCTAGGTGAAAAAAAGTCAGATTTCCAATGTTCTTCATTCTGTATGGAGTATGTGGTTCAAAGAATAGTAAAGGTTTATTCTGGAGTTGAACAGTCTATCGCATGACATGCAATTCCCTGTTTTCCCATCCCACCCAGTGTAACTGCTCATGCCTAATGGTATACTGGAAGTTGCATCACAATGCAGTATCTAGCTCCCACATACAGAGGATCTGGATTAAATGACATAATTTTTATCAAAATGGCATGGTTCGAGCTTACTGTATATCACAGAGATAGTGAGATGGGTAGGGATGTAAGAAGCCACTCATGACAATTGCTATGCTTCCAACAAATTACATTCTTTATGCCACAATGGATATTATGGTCTCTTGGCTGTCACAGCTGGTACAGAAAAAAAGCATGTATGCATTTCTCGCTGTCAGTACAAACCACATCTCTTTCCCATACAGAGGCTTAGAGGATTTTCTTGTGTAGCTGATGTCTACCACTGCAACAGAGAAAACACACAAGAAGTCAAAAATTTGTAAGCTCCTTTAGTAAGACTCCGTACAGGGTATAAGCCATATAGCATCGAATAGGAAGGGCATAAAGAACACACCATCACAATATCTGTGTGCCTAATACAGAAAATGTCATCATCTTCAATAAATCAACTCATTTAAAGTGTTTATCTCAGTGTGGTCTAATATTCTTAGTCAGCAACCTCATCTGATTGGAGTGTAGTATGACACCGAGGTACTTTGGGAGACCCTGACTCAATAAGTAATAGTAAGACAAATCCTTTGCTTTACATAAATGTGGTACTGCATTGATTGGAAACCTTTTCCCAGGGATTCGGCCTAAGACCAGCAAGGAAGGACAAGATGAGTAAAGAAATCATAACCATGTGCTATAGCAGAGTCAGGGGTCTTCAGTAACAAAGAACAGCTGTTCACAAAAAACAAACATCTAGTTTAGACTGATGTACTCATCTACACCCCCCCAGTCATTTCTTACTTTTGTAATGGTCAGATTACAGACTCTATCACTAACAGAAAAAAAGGAAGGAGTAAGGGGTCACTCCTGTCAAGTGTCCCTTGATAAAATAAAGGTCTTAGACAGGTGAATAATACATACTACTAACAACAGAAGGCTTTCAGTAACATGCTCAGATTGCTAACATTCATCCATGATGAATACCAAAGTTAGACACAGCATTCCAGACAGGCCCAGTAGATTGAATCAAATGCTTTTGTGAAATCTACAGAAATTACAACTGTTGAGTTTACTTCACATTTCTGGCCTTTGAATTATGGAAGCCACTACTCTCATATGGTCTTGACTGCTATGGTCTAGCACATATTTCACATGTACATCTCAAATGAGCACTGGAAGGAATTGCTGACATCTTTGGAAAAGGACATGGGTATATCTCTGAATCAATATTTAATAAAGAAATTGGCCAGTAATGAGGGGAAGCACTGTTTGATAAAGAGGAGTAGAGAAGCAGATGCCATTAAAATGAATCTCCTGAAACAGTTCCACCAACAATGACATGTTCTTCTGCAAAGAAGTCATCAGTCCTGGAACTTTATGTTTTTGAGAAATGATTAAACAGTGGACTCTCCTTTTGTTAAGTAATGGGACCTTTGAAAGAGCAATGTGTTTTTGATTCAGTTTCAGAAACTCTGCTTTAGCCAGGAACTTTCCCCCTGTTTTGCTCAATGTAGAGAAGATTGAACATGCACTTTGTATAAACCCACATAGAACAAGTTGAATTCTTCTTTAATTGTCCACTGGTCTCCTATGAAATGGTCTACAACTATCTGGGACATAGATTCTGGTTTGAACTTAAAATGCTCCTGGCTTGTTACCCAGCACCCAGCTGTGCAGAACTTCCCTTTGCAAGTAAAATTGTGATGGCATCAAGAACTGATGCTATTGTGTCTGTTAAAGACTTTATGTTTTAATAAGATTTTGTGTGCTAAAGGTCATTCTAGTTTCATCAGTCGGTTGCAAATGTATTTTTTTTCTTTTCTTTTCTCATATAGTATTAATGTTGCATACTGCCAAGCTACAGAGCTTTTTATTTTCTTTTTTCATTTGTTGTTATGTTAAATGACACCTTGCTATAGAGCTACCAGTAAAGATACAGTCACTATGAATTATCTAGAATACATTTTTACATGTTGACAATAAGTCATTGTAGTGTTATTTAATTTTTTAGTTTCAGTTTTAATCCTGTTTTAATCCTTTACATGTTCATCTGTAGATAATTTACGTATTTTCACATCATAAGCACTGGGAGAATTGATGCATATGAGTATTCTGTGATTGTACTGCACTATTTAGTTCTATTACTTTTTATAATGAGTAACACATATAGCCAGTTTACCTTTTATACATCTTATTGCAGGAGCAATGGCTAGTCATCCTCCTCTGTACTGCAATAAATTTTACATTATTTTGTACTGCAGGCCAATATTTTCATCATTTATGACAGTCCTGCAGCTTTTTAAATAGTAGACAAATCTACTGCATGGGTTTCCGTATCAACACCTGCCTTTGCACTACTAGTTTAATACCAAAGAAATGTGTGAGGTTATGAACCCCTGTCCCCCTCCCCTGACCTAAGGAAACTTCTTTTGCTTTTCCATTGCTTGTGGCTCCTTCTACTTCATACTGACACAGGCTATTTCCTAACATTTACAACTTTTGTTATTATATAATGACTGGCCACTAACGTTCCAAGAGGAGCATACTGATGTACTGTGTAAGCCTGGGAACTCAAGTCCCATACACATGCACAGTACATCAAAGAGCAAAATCCGGAAACAACACAGAAAAACACCACAGCACCATTATACAAAGACATTAAGAAAATTATGTAATTATTTTCTTAAATAATGTCATTGTATGATAGCAATAATTGACTCTGTGGTATGGTATATTTAAGATTTCCCCATGGTTGTCTTTGTTTAATCACTCAGGCTTCATTCTCTTGATTAAACCACACCAACCGTGGTTAAATCTTCAATATACCACACCCATGTCTTCGGTTATTGCTAGTTTAGTGCTTGATTTCAAAACAGTTAACAGCTCCTGGTGCTAGTTTATCCCACATGTTTGTCTACCAGCATTTTGCATTTTTAGACCCACAGCAGTACCTGATTTTAGAATGTGCAGAAAAATAAACAGTAGGTTGTTCTGAAAAAAAAAAAAAAAAAACAGTTTCAGTTTTACAAAAACAGTTATTTATTCTGCTTCTGGGTTTTCTGCACACAGCAAACTGATTGATCCGCTTTGCTAACTTCACGACCCCAGTCCCAGTTACCCCACTGACAAATACTTTTAAAGCTAACAGAAAATATACACTATACTAAATAACTAAGGGCCAAAACAGAATGATAGTATACTCACAATAATAAATAACCATTAGACCAACCATAATATATACAACACAATTCTTCTCTAAAATTTAAAAAAATATATATTTTTAACTGCACTGCTCAAGAAAATTTGGCACCTGATTCTACATTATTCTAACTTATCTGCAATAACAAACAGAAATTGTATTAAACTATGATATCGCTGTTCATCTTGCTGCATTGATTTTTTTCCTGCTGTGCTTTTTTTTTAATCTCCATACCAATGGGTAAAAGATCAAACAGACAAACAATATAATAAAAACTACAAGAAAGACCCAACACAGCTAGTCTTCACTATACAGCAAAATTAAACAGTGAAGAATCTAGCTCTGCTGGATCTTTCTTATATATATTTTTTTATAAATGGCTTGTCTGTGGGAACTTTTTTGGGGGGGATTCAATAAAGCCTATCATTTTGTGATCACTGTGCAATGCACACACTGCTGTGAAAAGTTTTAGATTCAGTGAACTCAGTGTAGCGGCACACACTCACTTGCAAACACAGAAACCTTTGTGGCATGCAAATTGCAGCATGAGTAGCTGAACTGTATGCTAATGAAGCAAGTCAACATGGTGGAGTGATTCAACAAGCTGTAAAGCAACCGTGTAGACTCCGTGTTCATATTGGCCATGTATTCAAAAGTTTTCCAAATACAGCCACTCAAAGGAGTCTACACAGAAACAAGAGCAAGTAAATGCCCATACATTTGTACAGAATAGACCCTAACATGTAGTCCCACACACATTATGACATTATCATACATGCTGGATGCTAGAAAATTATATTAATGACAGCAACAATTCCATTTTAAGTACCATGACATAAATGTAGCTTTGCACCTCCACTCCCAAATGAACAATGTACTTGTAACTAATGTAGACAGCTACAAGTCTAAACCCTCTGAAACATAAAATCCAAAACCTGCATTCCTCTAAGCAAGTATAGACCTCAGTAATACCCTCCCTTGACTGTACAACATTAGGCTACCTTCAGTTTCCCTGCCTACATGATTACCAACCATGTAGTTTCAGGGCTGCCAGCACAGTGAAGATGCAAATTAGGTCAAAACTCAATAGAATTGCTGACTCAAAAAAACTTCTAACCATGTAGGGATGTTCACTTTATGTAGGCACTTCCACAATGTTCATGTTGAATGGATGGTAGCAGTGAATGATGACATCAGGAGTGTATGTCATCTTACACTTACAGAGGTGTACATGTAGGTCTGTGAAGTGTAAAAGTGCATGCAAGCAGTGCAAAATTCACAAGTTCTGTATCATCCTCTTTATTGTTAGTTAAAATGCATCATATCTGCTGCATTAAGTTAAAATTTATTTTTTAATTTTTGTCCTTGCTTGCACAATGTGGAGCTTAGCCAACCATGGGTAATGGAGTAATGAATGGCAGGTTTTTCAATGCTTGTCACATAACTATTTGCATGGCAGCATGTGCATGTGTAGGACTAGAGTATAGAAGGTCCTGGGTTCTAGTACAAGATTTGCAACCGTCCCTTCATGTTTTGAGCTGCATGTTTGTATGATATCACAAGTACGGACAAAAATAATAAGATCCCCTGTGTTCACCTTATTTCAGTGTTTGTACAAGCAGCATCAGAGTGCATCATGCACTAATGGGAACCAATGGCACTGATATATTCAGTAAGGTAGCAGATGTTTTTCTTAGGTGCTAATTACTGTATAAGCAGGTGATTTTCAGTATGGTAGACCTATTTAACAAGCTATAAAGCATCCATTTAGCCTACAGTCTGTTTTTTCCTGCATATTTCAATACTATGGGAGTATAGACAAGAAAATTGTTTCAACTGCTGCATTTGCAAGGTAAGTCCTGAACCTGGAATGTATTCTTTAATAATACCATGGCATATCCTTGTATAGCTTAATCTGGTGCAGTAAAGAAGTACATAATAGTGAATTTGTGCAAAGCATACCTTACTATGTGACAGCAGACACTTATTTTACTTAAATGTGTCCATTACTAAGGTTTTCTTTCTTATTCCCCTGTTTGCACCACGTAGTGCAATCAAATGAAGAGGGTAATGGCTGTGTTTATCTGGTTTGTGCCAAGTGCGGCGGATCACCTACAAGCAGACAGCCCAAAATAGTAGCCATATACATTCAAGTAATGCCCTTGGCCAAAGTGAAAACCTGGCCTGGAGTACAAATGGTACTGGGTTTTAGTACAGAGTGTGCAACCTTTGTTTTACTGCTATGACATTGCAGTTTACAGCAATGAAGTGCAATATAGACAACTGTTTCCTCAATATTCTTATGGCAACCGGTGTAGGTGTAGGACTGCCATACACATGGGCCTGGGTTTAAATACACTATGTTTCTTATAGTATTATTTCTACTAACATTAGCACTACAGCTCACATTTGTGCACCACTTACCTAAGTGCAAATAGGGGTAACTCGCATGCGTGTACACTTTGTTAACCATTGCCCAAATCAGCTGCTCACTGCTCTATGGAACTGTATATATGATTCTTTCTTATTGTTGTTTATTGACCATTTCCTTGACATGAAATAAAACTATGAACGGAAACATTGAAAAATCAGGGCACATTCTAAGTATGCATCATCCCCCACTCCCAAAGCAGTACAACCCTGGGGGCTCAGTATTTGCTGCATGCATATATCGACCACACTACAAAGTGTAATGTATAATCTTGTGTGATCCCTCATGGACAGTGCCAGTCTGTGGTGCTGACAACCTTGCTCTCCTAAACTCAAACATCCAACTATGCAAAATAAGGGTACTTGTGTTTTTACACAGCTATGCTTCTACACACATAAGACACACTCTACAGTTAGGTTACTGGTCTCATATGAATCTATGAATCCATGTGCCTATACAAGCCTTCCAACTTGTTGTCGCCCACATGGCCTGCCATAAGTTCACCTGCAACCATTTAAAAGTCAGGCTTGTGCCATGACACTTATATAAAGTACTGAGTTCTGTAGTCTGTGTGCTTAGATAGGTAAGGGTTTTGTTCTCACTGCAGTCGTGTGTGTGTGTGTGTGTGTGTGTGTGTGTGTGTGTGTGTGTGTGTGTGTGTGTGTGTGTGTGTGTGTGTGTGTGTGTGTGTGTGTGTGTGTGTGTGTGTGTGTGTGTGTCTAGCCAGAAGAGCAAGTGTACATCCTGCAGTTGCCACCTCAATCCCATAAATTGACAGTATTTTGGTACTTGAACCTGCCTACACATCCATTTCAGGCAGGCATCCCACCATCTTCTCTCCAGCATGCTCTGCTGATGTCATCCACTACACATTGACCTGCAGTAATATAAAAGGCAGACTTGTGCTGTGGCGCTTGTGTAGAGTACTATGTTTTACAGTCTATGTACCTAGAGATGTAGGAGTTCTGGTCTCACTACACTCAATGGAGTGTGTGTGTGCATGCGTGTGTGTGTGTGTGTATGTGTGTGTGTGTGTGTGTGTGTGTGTGTGTGTGTGTGTGTGTGTGTGTGTGTGTGTGTGTGTGTGTGTGTGTGTGTGTGTGTGTGTGTGTGTGTGTGTGTGTGTGTGTATGTGTCTCTCCTCAGCAGAGTAGATGTGCTATCCTACAGTTATCTCCCAAATGGCATGGCTTGTCAGTGTTTTGATACATGCACCTGCCTACATATCAGTTTCAGGCAGGCCTTCCACCTTCTTCTCTCCAGTATGCACTGCTGATGTCATCCACTATAAGTTGACCTGCAGCAATATAAAAGTCTGACTTCTGCTGTGGCACTTGCATAGAGTCCTGTGTTATATAGTCTGTGCACTTACATAGGTAGGGGTTCTGTTTTCACTGCAGTTAACTTGATGTGTGTCTGTATGTGTCCCTACTCAGCAGAGTAAACATGCTGTCTTACAGTTACCTCTCTAATGGCATATCTTGCCAGTATTTTTATGCCTACACATCCATTTCATGTGGTCCTTCCAACCTCTTGTCACCCACATGGTCTGCTGATGTCATCCATTATAAGTTGACTACAGCCATCTGAAAGTCAGACTTATGCCATGACCCTTGCATATAGTACTGTGTTTTGTTATCTGTATACTTAGGTAGGTAGGGGTTATGTTCTTACTCCAGTCAATTGTATGTGCGTGTGTGTGTGTGTGTGTGTGTGTGTGTGTGTGTGTCTGCGCGTGTGTGTGTGTGTGTGTGTGTGTGTGTGTGTGTGTGTGTGTGTGTGTGTGTGTGTGTGTGTGTGTGTGTGTGTGTGTGTGTGTGTGTGTGTGAGCTGCTAATTGATAATACAGAGAAACTATTACACCAGCATGTGGGACACTGTTATCACCATATAGTCAACAGATAATGGAGATGTAATCAGCTATATCAGATTATTGCATATGCAGCCATCCCACTAGGGCAGGGCCAGACACTGGCCTGGATCCCAGGCAGATATCACCTTAGGTTCATAGGAAGTTACTAGGCTATTGGTCCATAGGCCTTTTATAAGACTAGCCATGTTATGCCATTGTTCTCTTATTGACCAAGTTGTATGGTCTATATTTGCAGCACAAGTGCATGATCAGCACTGGTTGCCCTTATCCAATAGAGTAATGGGTGACATCCAGCTGTCTAAATTACACTTAAATATGGTCATTGAGAAGATCTGTTTTTTGTGAATTGGGAGTTTGTTCCAGAGGTGTGGCAATCTCTGGGAGACATATCTGTCACTTCAGCATGTGCTGTTGATGTTGCAGGCTAGGCTAAGATCCCTAGAGTGAGTGAATTGTGTCCATGTGACTTGTGGATGTGCAGCATTTCTATTAGGGTAGAATCTGAAACTGCTCTTTAGGCTAGGCACAAGCTGCCTCTCAGCAGCCTTTAAGATTGACAGGGCCTTCAGTCTGTCCATGGAGGTCATGTGTTGCAGGCTCTGAATTTTCTTGGTGAGAAACCTCTGAGGTCTCTTCAACTGCTGCAGTTGTCTGGTGAGGTACAAACAGAAGGGAGATGTGTACTCTATAAGAGGTCTGATGAGGGATGAATACAGAGACATTATAACATCCCTAGCTCTGGATGCAATGCCCTTACTTATGAGATTGGCAACATAGAAGGCCTTGCTTACCACTATGGACTCATAGTGATTGATGTTAAGGTTTCCATCAACCTGTGCTCCCAAATCTCTCACCACAGAAGGGAATAATGGGGGATACTGTTAATACTGTAATCTGTAGGGACTTCCTCTTTGCTGAAAGGGATGATAATGTATTATTTTAAGTTTATTTTGACCCCATGGCTTTGGCACCAATCATTTGTCTATGTACACCCTTTTTGTAATATGTTAGCATCATTGGTGGACTCACTGATTGCACCCAGTTTGCAGTTATCAGCAAACATGGTAAGCCACAGGCCATCTATTTTTCCCTGGACTTCTGAGAAATACATTCCTAACAGTAGGGGGGGCAGCACATATCCTTGTGGAACACCAGTGATAACTGGTCTGCTGCTAGAGGTGGAATCCCCAACTTTGACTGTATGTGCTCTGTCGGTTATCCAGTTGGCTACCCTTCTAGTGACATGCGGGTTAATTCCTAGCTGTGTGAGTTTTACAATGATGCTTGAGTGGGGGGTTGTGTCAAAAGCCTTGGCTATATCAAGACAGGCTATATGTAGTGTTTTGCCTTTATCCAGGGCTTTGTTGACATTCTCAAAGAAGTCTACCAGGTTTAATAAACATAATCAACCCTTAATGAAGACAAATTGTGTCAGGTCAAGAGTTTGAAGGTCACTTACATCTTTGTTGATAAGGTCCATGATTATTCTCTCCACGGCATTGCAGATATGGCTGGTTAGGTTTATGGGTCTATAGAAAGTGGCAAAATGGGGAGCAAGCAGGGGAAAGAACAAAGTGAAAGGAGGGAAGGAATGTGCAGGAAAGATTACAGGAAAGAACCATAGCTATCCATTCATTCAGGAATAAAACATGAATATATATGCCAAATATTAGCTGAAATTGGACTGCCACCTGCAGAGAGAGGAGTAACCACAACACAATCTGTTGTATGGGGAATTGGACCAAACCAAGTGTGTCATGAAGACACTTGTGGGAAATGGAGAGCTATGGGACAATTTCTTTTTTTGGGGGGGCAGGTGCACCTTTTTTTGAGAGAGAGGAATGTTAGGAAAGGGATGTAGGAATGTCTGGGTGAGGTAAGTTGGGCAGGTGAGGAAGCAATTGCAGACAGACAAGACAAACAAGACAAGAGACAGGGATGGTGAAGAATACAAGAGGTGGGTGAACACCATGAGTGGAGTGAGTGTGGGTAATCCAGGTCCCTTGCATGCCAAGGTAGTTTACAGTGAGAATCTAGTCCTCACCTAGTGGACTGTCATCATTGTCACCTCACTGCACAGCTGGCTGCAGTGCCCAACATCTGATTCACCTGCATGTACTCTGAATGAGAATGGAGAGCAGGAGCTCTATCTGGCATAGGCATGCACCCACAGTGTGGCACACAATCCTGTTGGGTGATAAACTCACCACTTATGCCACTGCTGCAAGAGGGAGCCACTGGCTGTCCTCCAGGGCAGTACTACCTGACAGGCAATGTAGTGCAGTGGCAGCAGAGGTGATGCTACCAGGCTGTGCACCAGATGGGCTTGGAAGTGGTGCTGTAGCTGATGCAGTGGAGGCAGGTGGATCCAGTGGGACAGGCCTACCCTGCTGTGCTGTGGGGAAAAATAAACAAATAATAATAAAAAAGAAAGTAAAGGGTTGGGGTGAGAGAAAAAACAGGGAGAACATTAGTAACTTCATATATGACATACAAAGCATTGATAAAATTATTTGACTCTATTCTGTCACCATTACTTTTAACACTACAAACTCATAACAGATTTCTTAATTACTTTAAATACTACCCAGTTCATAACAGAGGCACACTATAGTACAGATTGCCTCCACCAGTCCTTGATGTGTGCATATATCGCCCATATGCATGTTCCAATTATACTGATTGCAGTATAGATATTCATGCTCAATTTGATACAACTGTATTAAATACCACATAAGCAGTCCTTAACTCTTAATGCTACTAAATTACAATACAAATTATTATTATTATTATTATTATTATTATTAAAAAATAAATAAATAAACAAAATAACCCAGCCACTGGAGATGCACAAGCCAGTGCATTTCTTTGTGCTGGTCCCAAGCCCAGATAAATGGGGAGGGTTGCGTCAGGAAGGGCATCCGGCATAAAGCTTCACCAAAACATTTCATGCAGGCACCAAGAAAAATTTTTATAATGGATCGGTCAAGGCCCAGGTTAACAACGACTGCCACCAGTACTGTTAGCCTACAGGGTGCTGGCGGAAATTGGGCTACTGTTGGCCAAAGGAGGAGAAGAGGCGGAAGACATGGCTGAAGGCAGGAGGAGAGGAGAAAGGCTAGGACTGTGGTAGTGAGGGTCGGAACTTTGAATGTTGGCAGTATGACTGGTATAGGAAGAGAGCTAGCTGATATGATGGACAGAAGGAAGGTTGGTATATCATGTGTGCAAGAGACCAGATGGAAGGGGAGTAAGGCTAGGTGTATCGGAGGTGGGTTCAAATTGTTTTATCATGGTGTGGATGGGAGGAGGAATGGAGTAGGAGTTATTCTGAAGGAGCAGTATGCTGAGAGTGTTTTGGAGGTGAAAAGTGTCGGATAGAATGATGTTTATGAATCTGAAAATTGATGGCGTTATGATAAATGTTGTTAGTGCATATGCTCCACAAGTTGGGTGTGCAATGGATGAGAAAGAAAAATTTTGGAGTGAATTGGATGAAGCGGTGATGACTGTACCCAAGGGTGAGAGAGTGGTGATTGGAGCAGATTTCAATAGGCATGTTGGTGAAGGGAACAGAGGAGATGAGGAAGTGATGGGTAGGTATGGTGTTAAACAAAGAAATGCAGAAGGTCAGATGGTAGTGGATTTTGCGAAAAGGATGGACATGGCTGTGGTGAATACGTATTTTAACAAGAGGGAGGAGCATAGGGTGACATACAAGAGTGGAGGAAGATGCACACAGGTGGATTATATCTTATGTAGGAGGGCCAGTATGAAGGAGATTGGAGACTGTAAAGTGGTGACCGGAGAAAGTGTCGTTAGGCAGCATAGGATAGTGGTTTGTAGGATGACGTTTGTTATCAAGAAGAGGAGGAGGAGTGTGAGGGCAGCACCAAGGATCAAGTGGTGGAAATTGAAAAAGGGTAATTGTGAGGTGGAGTTCAGGGATGATTTAAGGCAGGCACTGGGTGGCAGTGAAGAGTTACCAAATAGCTGGGTAACTACAGCAGAGCTAGTAAGGGAGATGGCTGGAAAGGTGCTTGGTATCACATCTGGACAGAGGAAGGATGACAAGGAGACATGTTGGTGGAATGAGGAAGTACAGGAGAGTATACAGAGAAAGAGGTTGGCAAAAAAGAAGTGGGATTGTCAGAGAGATGAAGAAAGTAGACAGGAGTATAAGGAGATGAGGTGCATGGCAAAGAGAAAGGTGGCGAAGGCTAAGAATAAGGCATATGAAAAGTTGTATGAAAGGTTGGACACTAAGGAGGGAGAAAAAAGACCTGTACCGATTGACTAGACAGAGGGACCGAGCTAGGAAAGATGTGCAGCAGGTAAAGGTGATAAAGGATAATGACGGAAATATACTCACAAGTGAGGAGAGTGTGTTGAGGAGATGGAAAGAGAGAAGGTTGGATGATGTAGGGATAGTAAATCATGAAGTACAATAGATTATCAAGGAGGAAGTAAGGATAGCTATGAAGAGAATGAAGACTGGAAAGGCTGTTGGCCCAGATGAAATACCCGTGGAAGCATGGAGGTGTTTAGGTGAAATGGCAGTGGAGATTTTAACCAGATTGTTTAATGAAATCTTGGAAAGTGAGAGGATGCCTGAGGAATGGAGAAAAAGTGCTTTGGTACCAATTTTTAAGAATAAGATTGATGTGCAGAGCTGTAGTAACTACAGAGGGATAAAATTGATCAGTCACAGCATGAAGTTATGGGAAAGAGTAGTGGAAGCAAGGTTAAGAAGGGATGTGATGATTAGTGATCAGCAGTATGGTTTCATGCCAGGAAAGAGCACTACAGATGTGATTTTTGCTCTGAGAGTGTTGATGGAGAAGTACAGAGAATGTCGGAAGGAGTTGCATTGTGTTTTTGTAGACTTAGAGAAAGCATATGACAGGGTGCCTAGAGAGGAGTTGTGGTATTGTATGAGGAAGTCAGGAGTGTCAGAAAAGTATGTAAGAGTGGTACAGGATATGTATGAGAGTAGCGTGACAGCGGTGAGGTCTGCGGTGGGAGTGATGGATGCGTTTAAGGTGGAGGTGGGGTTACATCAAGGATCAGCTCTGAGCCCTTTCTTATTTGCAATGGTGATGAACAGGTTGACAGAAAAGATCAGACAGGAGTCCCCGTGGACTATGATGTTTGCAGATGACATTGTGATCTGTAGTGAGAGTAGGGAACAGGTTGAGGAGACCCTGGAGAGATGGAGATATGATCTAGAGAGAAGAGGAATGAAGGTCAGCAGGACTAAGACAGAATATATGTGTGTGAATGAGAGGGAGGATAGAGGAATGGTGAGGATGCAAGGAGTAGAGGTGGCGAAGGTGGATGAGTTTAAATACTTGGGATCAACAGTTCAGAGTAACAGTGAGTGTGGAAGAGAGGTGAAGAAGAGAGTACAGGCAGGATGGAGTGGGTGGAGAAGAGTGTCAGGAGTGATTTGTGACAGACGAGTACCTGTAAGAGTGAAAGGGAAGGTCTACAAGAGGGTAGTGAGACCAGCTATGTTATATGGGTTGGAGACAGTGGCATTGACAAAAAGGCAGGAGTTTGAGCTGGATGTGGCAGAATTAAAGATGTTAAGATTTGCGCTGGGTGTGACGAGGGTGGGCAGGATTAGGAATAAGTATATTAGAGGGTCAGCTCAGGTTGGAAGGTTTGGAGACAAAGCCAGAGAGGCAAGATGACATTGGTTTGGATATGTGCTGAGGAGGGATGCTGAGTATATTGGGAAAAAGATGCTAAGGATGAAGCTACCAGGTAACAGGAAAAGAGGAAGGCCTAAGATAAGGTTTATGGATGTGGTGAGAGAGGACATGCAGGTGGTTGGTGTGACAGAGCAAGATGCAAAGGACAGGAAGAAACGGAAACAGGTGATCTGCTGTGGTGACCTCTAACGGGAAAAGCCGAAAGAAGATGATGATGATTATTATTATTAAAATACTATTTAGACAATACTGCTCTGATGCATACATACCACATGCTTATTGCATCCTTAACAAACATGCAGCATGGGACCTGACATTCAAGATTCGCTGCATAGCAGCTATGGAAAAGGCAGAACAGAAAAGAACACCATTTTGACTACCAGTCTTTACTATATTCAGCTTTTAAGTCTTACAATTACTTAGTGAAATTGATACTTACACATCTGTGGGGTGTCCCCTGTACTAATTTCCTCAATATAATGGTCAAGGGAATCCCGCTTTCTCCTCTGGAAGGCAGCAAAGTGATGTCTGCATTGTATAGACAAAACCTCCTCAGACCACCTTGGTAAAAAGCATTAAATGTTTATTAAAAAAATGAAATAAAATGCCAACATGATAAATGCTTTCAGGCTTTCACCCTTCCTCAGATCCTGCATTCCTACATTACATTATAGTTTAAATATCCAATTCACCCAATGAAAAGTCATAAAACTGGCCGGTGCTTTAAAGGTATCATCATGTTCAAACCAGGAAAATGGTCAGCTCATAGGTGAATGATCCATTTAAGTTCATTGTATTCAGTTAAATTCACTGTATCTCCACCTCTTCTGCCAGTCTTTACCAACTGCAACAACACAAATTTAAAACTATGTCCTGATTAGATAAAACATGTTGGGCAGTGGCACTATGTCTATCCTTCAATTTAATATCACTTATATGTTGCAAAATCCATTCCTTTAACATTCTATTAGTTTTGCCAAAATAAAAGCAAGTACAGTCAGAGCACCTAGCTAGGTAGACAAGATGTCTACTACAACAATCCGCATATAACCTAGGTTGATACACTTTCAAAGTAACAGGATGCTGGAAAGATTTTGCAGGGCAGATATACTGACAGGCTTTACACTTTCTGCAACAAAAAGTCCCCATGCAATCTGACACTTTCCTGATATTGCCACTGGTTGGACGTACCTCCTTACATAACAATCTCTTTAAATTCAAGTTTTTTTAAAGGTAAAAGAAGGCCTCTCACTTACTATATTCTTGAGTCTTTCATCAGCCAACAGAATCCCACGGTTGTTCCTGAGCACTTCACAAATCCTATTACTATCACTATTATAGAGAGGTATCACTCTAGGATGACTCAAGGACCTACCTTTTCCACCATATTCAAGCTGCACATTATCATGGGCTCGAGATTCAAACCATGGTTGCCCACTGGTCTTTCTACAGGCTCTGGCTTGATGTATAGCACAATCTAAGTCTTTTTCTGTATAACCTCAAGTTCTGAATCTAGAAATAAGATTCCCAAGTTCTTCATCATAAATGCATTCTTCAGTAAATAGTCCAGACACCCTGAGCACTTGTTCTTTAATGATGGTACTAAAAACTTAACCAGGATTCTTACTATCCCAAGCCAAAAGATTGTTCTTCAAACAGCTTTTCTTATATATTCTAGTTTGCATCTGAACAGTAAAGGAGATTTGAACATCTAAAAAAATCATCAATCACCCCATCAGAGATGTTAACAGAAAACGTAAGAAAATCTGTACTCATCTCCAAGTAATTGACAAATGAATATAGTTCATCCACAGTGCCAGACCATAGAAGAAACACATCATCAACAAATCTTTTATAAAACAATAGCATATTCCTTCATGGGTTTTGTCACTCATCAAGTCAGGAAGAAACAGCAACCACGGTGAGTTTTTGTTCAAGCAGCTTTGTTATATATAAACACATCATAAATGAGGCTAAGTAACTTTAACTTGTATACAAACTAGCTATTATGCACATAGATGTTAACACTCTGGCAGCACCTTCAAAATGGCACTGAAGATAACACATGATATTTATTTGCACACATAGACTTATAAATGCTTCTTAAAGGTACAGCACACCTGTCATACTACATCCTCCCACTTTGAGAAATGAGTCAGGCATTGTCACTGGTATTAATAAATATGCAATTTACACAATAATAATTTTCATCATGCAATTATACAAAGCTAGGTACATGTATACAACTATGCCCAAGTTGCTGTGTATTTCACACTAGGCTTTGAGATGTGACCATATCATGTGACATAAAATTTGGGATCTGGTTTAGCAACTGGAATTGTCTCTGCTGACTGTTCAATCTTAGGAACCTTGGGATCATCTGATGGAACAGTATCAGGAGTTAAGACAAGTTCTGGAACAGTAATATCATCTGGATCGTTCTAAGAGTTAAAATCTTTGTCATAGGAACAATGCTGTGATATTGGTTCTGCTACAGGAAGAAGATGTCTGTGATTTTATCCTGTACTCCACATCCTCGGATTAAACAAAATAGAATATCAGCTCTGCACATATGCCCATTACTTGACCAATCTGCTCAAAACCTTTCGCTGTTTGTATCCTCGCTGTCTCTCCTTCTTTCGATGGACGAAGAAATCTGCTCGATTTGTCATAGCTGAACTTTTGAAATGTGCTTTTTAAATAACTGGGCTCTAATGGCTTTGTTGTGAATAGCTTTAGGCCTCAATAAACTAGAACTGATAAGCAATGTTGTTCTGGTTTGCCTGGATAAAAGTATCTGAGCACGTAAGCCAAGTATATTGTCATGGGGTATTTTTCTGAGATTGAGTAAATTCAAAAAACATTGGTATTATCACACTTTGACTTCCCAAGTAATTGCTTTTCACTCTGTACTGCATGTTCAGCAAGTCCATTTGATTGTGGATATTCTGGACTACTAGTAACATGTACAAAGTCCCATTCTCTTACAAATTTCTGAAACAATTTAGTGGTAAAATGGGAACCATTGTCAGAGATTAATTTCTGTGCACTGCCATGGACTGAGAAATGTCACTTTAAATTAGTAATGACTGTAGTAGACGTTTGATTAAGTAGTAGATCGATCTTAAACCAATTCGAATTGGAGTCCACCAGTACTAAGTAATGTCGAATGATCCACTCGAATATGTCAGTAGCTACTATTGATCAAGGTAGTTCAGGGATTTGACTTAGTTGAAGTGGTTCTTTTTGCAAATATGGTTCAGTACTATTACATACTGAAAAGGAAGAATGTACTCTATCCATGTCTTTCATTAGAGAAGTCCAAAACACAGGTCCTCATACTCTTCTCTTAGTAGATTCAGAACATGGGTGACCATGATGCAAAAATCTGGATAGACTCTTGTTGTAAGGAAGAAGGAACAACAATTTTAGGACCTTTGAAAATAATGCTGTCTTCCATCAACAACTCATCTCTGTAAGGAAAGTAAGGTTGCACATCGGGTGGTACACTAGATTGCTTTGATGGCCATCCAACACTGATGCAGTGATTGAGCTTTTGCAAAACTGGATCAGTCATTGCATGATCTCGTAGCTCATCAAGTCTTGTGGTGGAAAAATTATGCATTTCCATGACACCAAAGCCAAAATTCTCTGTGTCAAACTGTTCCATTGTAGTTCTGGGCAATCTGGATAAGGTATCAGTCAGATAAAGAAGTTTGCCTTTTATATAGACCATTTTGAAGTTGTACTTTTGCAATTTAAGTATCATTCTTTGTAATCTCACTGGAGCTGAAAGCATGGGCTTCTTTAAAATAGTAACCAAAGGTTGATGACCAGTTTCAATCTAGATATCTCAACCATAGATATAATCATGAAACTTGGAACATGCAAACACTATTGCCAAAAGTTCCTTCTCAATCTGAACATACTGCACCTCAGTCTGTGTAAGTGTTCTAGATTTGTATGCTACTGGCCTGCCTTCTTGAAGAATAACTGCACCTAAACTAAATATTGAAGCATCACAGGAAAGAGTCACTGGCTTGTTGACATCATTACCTTATTGTTGGTGGGGAAGCAATTTTCTGCTTAAGAACTTAAAATGATTTCTGGTGCTGTTCTAGCCATGACCGAGTAACATTTGTATGTGTGAGATTTCTCAAAGGCACTGTCAATTCACTTTAGTCTGGTATAAACTTGCCTAAGTAGTTGTCCATACCAAGAAAACATTGTAGAGCTTGTACATTATCTGGTGCTTGCATTTCAAGAACGGCCTCTTGCTTGGACAGGTCAGGTCTCAAGCCAATACTTGTAAACAAATAACCTACATATGTAACTTCTGGTAGTCTGAATTTGCACTTCAGAGGATTGAGCTTTAAGTTCACTTGACATGTTCTGTCTAGAACTCTCTGAAGATTTCTGTCATGCTCTGCCTCACCATTGCCTCCTGCCAATAAATCATCTACTATTATGGCACAAAGATAACCTGAAAAAATTTGCTCCATTGCATGCTGAAAGACTTCACTTGCAATTCCAAATGGCATCCTGAGGAATCTATATCTTCCAAATGGGGTACTGAATATAGTCAGTAGTGAAGATCTGCGATCAAGCATCACTTGCCAGAATGAACTCTTTGCATCCAAGACAGAAAAAAAAACAGTGGCATTTGGTATCAGGGTTGTGACTTCTTCGACTGTATGCATAGGATGATGCAGTCTCTTCAATGCTTTGTTCAAATCTCTTGGGTCAATGCAGATTATGATTTAATCTGAGCCTTTTTTATGAGATGCTACCATGGAC
Source organism: Protopterus annectens (assembly GCF_019279795.1). Lineage (NCBI taxonomy): Eukaryota > Metazoa > Chordata > Ceratodontiformes > Protopteridae > Protopterus > Protopterus annectens. The sequence continues at coordinate 538,986,548 of NC_056748.1, read as the reverse complement.
GACACCCATTCGGTAGGTTCTGTAACTGGACAAATCACACCTTGTTGCACCATTTCATCAAACTGAGCTTTGACTTTATGCTGCATAGTTATGGGAACTCTTCTCACTGGTCTGACCACTGGACAGATCTCCAGGTCTAGTTTCAAAGAATACACCACTGGAGGTTTGCACAACTTGTCATCAAAAACATTAGCATACTCTGAAAAAATAGGGTTAGTGAAGCTGAAACTGGGATACATGCTTATTTGAACTTCTTTGGTAAAAGAAAGCAGATTCATTCTCAAACTCTCCCTGAGACCCAGTAATGACTGTGCAGGTCTTTGAACTACATAGAATAACAGGCTGTAACAGTTCTTGGCCACATAACATGAAAGCACTACTGAGCCTTCAGTTTGAATTTCTTCACCTTCATACGCAACAAGTTTCACATAACTAGTTACATTTAGTTGTTCACCAGCTCTGACCTTTGCAAAAATATCTGCAGACATAACATTACACTTTGAACCAATGTTTACTTTGAGTTTGGCGGATTTACCATTGATCCCGACAGTACAAAACACTTCATTTCTTGCCAATAAATCTACTGTATCAATATTTTCACAAATCATTGACACACTATCCACATATAAAGTGGACTGTTGCAGGTTTACTTGATCAACTTGCTTTTTTTTGAGTGATCCTTCTTTGTAACTGTGTTAGGTCTACTTGATTTACAACATCTTTGAAAATGGTTGCATTTCTTACATTTGTGTCATTGCTGATCAAATGCTATGCACTTTTCTCTTCTGGACTCATGGTTGGCACCACAATTGCAACAGCTAACAATAAAGCTTGACTTGGGTTTTGCTGATTCACCCCTATACTGTATTGAAGAGTGTCTGTCCTGCACTGGATAACCTTAATTCTGCACTGAGTATGCTCCTTTAACTGAACTGGTCTTGGAATTTGCTAGAAGACTCTGGGTTTTACCTGGAAGTCCCACAGTGGTTGTTGCTGCCATGCGCTCAGGCCTGTTTTTGCCTGGCACATGCTGCATGCTGTCTACATTAGCTCTGGAGCCTACTGAAACCATGGTCTTATTACTAGCAAACAAACTTGTGTACCTTTCTGTAACTTCATGGATCTGACAAATCTCAATGGCTTTTCTCAGCATCAAATCACTGTCATGAAGCAAAATATTTCTCACAGCAGCATTATTAATACCACATACAAGTCTGTACTTTATCAACTCATCGTTTAAATCACCAGACTTACACATTTTAGCTTTGTTTCTTAGGTCAATAATGTAAGCTGCAAATGTTTTCCCTTGCTTCTGATCTCTCTTGTAAAACAAATGCCTCTCTAGTGTAAAATTAGTCTGGGGGTTACACATTTCTCTGAATTTGTGATTCAAACACTCAGAGTCTTCCCTTGATTCAGCCTGCACAATAATATGATGACCTTCTCCTTCACCTTCATACACTGCTGGTCCATAAACAAATGAACGCTCCCTTTTAATGGCCTCTGGCCCTGTTAGGTTTAGCAAAATGAATGCCCTGGTGTATGCATCTTTATCAGAATAAGCTGCTTGTATAAATATATCATATTCTTGCTTAAATATTCTCCAATTCTCTGCAATATTCTGATCAAATACAAGTGGTTGTGGCTTGTGAAATTCATCTGCCATATTAACATATCTTAATGAAGACTTTTCCAAATGTACATGAACACATACACTTATAAATACACATACACATGTGCTTGAAATTTATGCCAGTGCTTGCAAGAGCACAATAAGCCTCTGTATAACTGAACTTTATGAAATAGGTCTCCTGGGCACTGTAATACTCTGAAATCACTTTACTGTAAAAGCCACTTGTCTTAAAATTATTTTACTGTACAAGCTATTTTTGAAATTATTTGACTGTAAAAGTCATTTATCATCATTTTAAGAAACCTTTTGAATAACAGCATTGTGCATATAAACTGGCCTGGGCAATAGAAGCTAAGAGGTAGAAGCATTTCACAGTAACTGTACTTTACAAATAAACTATTTTGAAGCAATTGCAATTTGTGAATAGATTATTTCGAAGTAATTACACTTTGTGAATGGACGGGGCAGAGGAAGCTCAGTGTGAGAAACACTTCAAAATAACTGCACTTTGCAAATAACAGTACACAGCACAGTGAAATATCCCAAAATCCCTGCACTTTGCCAAATACTCTATTACAGTGCAAGAAACACTCTGTAATGGCAGAACTCTGCAAAAAAGACATACCCATGCACAAGAAACTTTTTGAAATGGCTGTATTTGACTGCACTTCACAAAATAGTTACACTTTACACACAGCAAACTCTTCTGAATAAATGCACAGCAATAAACACACACTGTAAGCAATTTTACACACTTTGAGATACTTGCAATAACTCTAATAATGCTATTCAAGGCTTCAATCAATGAGAAGTAGTAAACTATGCCAAAACACAGTAATTTGCCAAAACACACCCAGTCGACTTACTTTATTTATGCTCAATGTGCCCTTTTTTGCCCTTCTGTTATATGTGTTTTACTCATTTAATCTCTTAATGTGCCCTTTTTGCCCTTTCATTCACTTAGTTTGCCTTCAGTGTTACCTCTGCATCTTATGGTTTTGAAGAGTAGTCTTCACTATCCCACTTCTGACACCATGTCACTCACCAGGTCAGGAAGAAACAGGAGGACATTATGGGTTCAAGCAGCTTTATTATATAAAAGCACATCATAAATGAGGCTAAATAACTTTAACTTATATACAAACTGGCTATCATCCACATAGATGTTAGCACTCTGGCAGCACCTTCAAAATGCCATTGAAGATAACATGTGCTTGTTATTTATATGCACACACAGACTTTGAAATGCTTCTTAAAGGTACAGCACACCTGTTATTCTACAGATTTGTATAATTAAAAATGACTTGTTCCTCCCAAAAAGCCAGTACTATGTCCGCATACGTAATGGCACATGTTGTGCCCATGGCAACTCCCCAGCAGTGTCAATAGTACTGGTCATAAAAAATGAAAGCATTATTCTCAAGACTTAATTGTAGAAAGGACGAAATCTGTAAAATACATGTATTGTCCCAATGAAATTTCTGTTTAAGGAAGCCTTTGACAGCTGTTTTTCCATATATATTAGGAATAACAGTAATAACCACCAACATTTTATCAAAGATTGCAGTAGAACCTACTAAATAGTCTGATAAAGAGCTCAAAAAATGTGCCGTGTATATAGTGGGTGCCTCTGCCAATAACAACTTCAACTTAATTTCCACCCCCAGTGTGGGGGATACCTGTAGCACTGATCAAAGCACTGACAATGCTATTCCAGGCTTTAGACTTGTATTCTGAGCCTGAATAGTCCTGCTGCAGCAACATGGGTTAATGCTCCTTTACTTGGACACCCCATATCTGTGCCCAAAAGTGCACACTCTCACCAGCAACTCATGACATGCCTGCATAAGTCAAGCTCAATGTAGAATGAGCATTTCCCACCAATTGCATTTTATATGCTGATGTTTTCCCGCTATTGCAGATCTCTTGCTTACTGAGAGTGTGCACATTTTGGTTTTGCAACATTTGAAAACATTGCACATCTCTTAGGATAGCACAAATACTGTAGCTGAGAGCATGCACTGCCAAGCACCATGTTTGTGTGATGTTAACTGATGCACAACAGTGGCAATCACTGCAATTTCGAGACTATTTGGTATGCAGGCACTTGTGTCAATGTACTAGTGAAATTAACCATGTCTACAGTTCTCCTACACTTACAGCTATTGTCACAAGAAGGTTGAGAAAACAGTTATATATGTTGCATTCCACTTCACTGTTATAATCTGCAATCTCAAAACAGTAAAACAAAATTTGCACACCCTGTACTAGAACCCTGGGCCATCAGCACTCCACACCTACACTTAACACTTGCTGCCACCGAATTAGTGACATGATATGCCCTGTCTTAGTAGTTATTGTAAAGTTCTCACTGTTAAATGTAGCACAATGCCACTTACCGTGTTTGCATGACAGCGAATATTATTAATTGAATGCATCTGGTTTGCTTGTGGCTGTCTGGGTCCTGTCTACAACCTGGGTGATCTAGTCCTCCAGTTTCTGTGCTGCTGCACTACTTGCAAGCCAGATGAGTACAGCTAAACATGTTTGTGCCAAGCAGCACATCGCCCAAACTCTGGCCTCAAAAAAAAAAAAAAAAAAAAAAAACCCATAAATAAATAAATAAATAAATAAAAACAAAACAGAGACTGTCGAGAGTTTTGCAGAATGTCGAGATGTTTGCATCATATTTTTGGGCTGCTCCTTGTAAAATGTGTGGTTTACTGGGAAATCACTGAAGATTGAGGTTAGTACATAATGACATACATTTCAGTTTCTTACTTCATATCCTTCAGTAAATGCCTGGTAACACAAATCCTACTATTCTACCTACGTTCTACAGTTATTAGAACAATATAGTAAACCCGTCCCTATTCTTGGCCCTTTGGTCCCCCATTAGTTTAGTGTTTGCCCAGATTTATTGCACTAAAATGTTGGGTGGTATGATTCACATTCAGTCTAAAGGTTTCACGGCCTGCATTGCTGGTGTGAGCCACAAAACCTTGCTTGTCACGCATCATTAATATTCATGGCGTGATGCCACATGATGAGCAGAATTGTGTATGTGAAAACACTATCTGTAGGCTCTGGGAGGAACCTACATGGAGTTTATTGAATCCTGCAGTCTATCTTTTGGTTTGGATGTTTTATGGGATGTTTTGCAGTCACCTGAATTTTATTTACACTAGGCTTCTTTGTAACCTCTGTGTTTCTAAACTATGATAATCCACTTACGTTGCACTGAGGAACTCAAAAAAGAATAAAACATGGCATGTCTGCAGGTAGTCTTGTTTGGCTTTAATGGCCTGAATGCCCCAGTAAAGAGTTAAAATAAGTAAAAAAAAGTAATGCGCATTCAGCTGAAACATTTGTATGTCCTTCAATGTCATTTGCATATATCCCATGGACCTCCACTACAAAAGGCTTAAGGAATTACACACTGAAGATTCTTGAGTTTTTTTTTTTTACTAAATGGTTTGTCTTTATGACCTTTTTACCCTTTGGTTTGGATGTTATTTGGGATATTTTGTAATCAGTTTAATGTTATGGATATCAAGCTTGTTTTGAAGTTCAATGTTTGTAGAGAGTGTCTAACGACTGTCCTTAGCTGTATTGATAAGCTCACAAAAATAGGTAAAAGAATGGCATGTTTAGTAGCTAGTAGGGGTTGTTTTTTAATGGCCTGAATGTATCAGTGAAGACTAAAAACAGCAACAAATCTGTGGGCATTCATAAGCCATGCAGTTGAAACACTTGCACATCTTCAAGGGGTTATTTGTGTATATATCAAATGGGCATCCAATACAGGCTATTAAAGATGTAATTAGTAGTTATTCTAGCTTTGCTGGGTCTTTCTTGAGGTTTCTACTGCTCCTTTTAAGACTGCGTCTCTACTGGTTAGCCATAGCACTGTTAAATTAATCTTGGCATCTGTGCCTCCACTTCTGAAATGTGAATAGTGATATAATGTTATCTACCATACACCTTATATTTACTAAATATATATATATATCACTGCATTACTACTGTACTATTTATATATATTGTTAGAACCCAAAATATCTAAAGCACATTTGACTGAAACATTTGAGGGGATGAAAAACAGTGAAAGCACAAAATATTGAAAGCACATTTAACTGAATGCTCAAATGGCTGAATGCTAATTTTTTTATAATGTTTGTAGATAGGAGCATGCAGGAAAATTAATGACTGAAAAAGTTATAATGGATGGTATGTATGTACAAGTGTTCGCAGGTTAAGGTTTGGGATAGGGTTAGGGTAACGGTTAGGTAAGGGGACATCTTTACTATTTTGCACATTTGGTGTTGTGTGTGTATGTTCTGTGTCATTTTATCTTGTGTAGTGGTACTGTTAGAGAAATGTTTTTTAGTAACATGACATGGGAGAACCTCTTGCTGTAAAGCAACAATGCTACCACTGCACCACCGCTGCTTCATATTTCATATATATATATATATATATATATATATATATATATATATATATATATGTATATATATATATATATATATATATATATATATATATATATATATGTATATATACACACACACACACACACATATATAGATATATATATATATATATATATATATATATATATACATATATATATATACATATATATATATATATATATATATATATATATATATATATATATATAAATATCTATATATATATATATATATATATATATATATATATATATATATATATGTATGTATATATATATATATATATATATATATATATATATATATATATATATATATGGATCTACTTTTTATTCCTGAATGGCCACTTCATTGAAGAAAGGAACAGTGACATCACATTTCTGAAAAGTTAATTTTACGAACACCCAGATCACTGTACTGTATCTGTGGGAAACTAACCAGTTGGCCCACATGGTGGACTTTGACCTTTTCTCTGCTATAGTGCAATCTTGTAGTTGGTATATTTAGTTAGGGGGGTCTGTGCGGCAAAGCACACCACTTTGGGTGGGTTTGATTTGCTTCAGTTTCATTTTAAAGTGTTGCTGGCCAAGTGGTTAGTTTCCCAGAGTTACATTACTTTGATCCAGGTGTTTTAAAATTTACTTTTTGGCAGTGTCATCTCGATGTTCCACTGTTCAATGAAGTGGACATTCGGGAATAAGAAGTAGATCCATACAGCACCCACTTTTCTCAACAATTTAGCTGAAGTTCTACTGCTAGAAGACTGGTTTAGCTTTATTACAGTTAGCAAATTCCATTGTGTCACACAGAAAAATGCACTGTTGTACTACTGAAAGACAAAATGGATTGCATGTACTAGGCAATTTAATTTCTATTCCAGCTATGATAAGACCATATCATCTTTAAAGAGTACTAAGCTTACTTGCACTTTGGCTAACCTGGAATTTCAGTTCTAACCTCCTACATGGCCAGTCTGACAGCACTAGCTGAATTTAGGCAGTGCATGTAGTGCATCTAGGACAAAAAAACTATATTCAAAAACGCATTACACACACACACACACACACACACACACACACACACACACACACACACACACACACACACACACACACACATCACAAAGCACCATCACTGTACTTACTTATGCCAAAAGTGGTTATGGAGCTACTTTTCAAGCCTGCTAGAATTAGAAGTAACAAATTTCAGCAAGCAGGCCACTTCTCTACATCATCACCACTTAACTTCAGACAGTCCAAAGAATATATGCCACAGGCCCTTATGGTCTGCAATGGATGGATCCAGAGACTGTAGTGAGGCATACCATCCCTATCATCATGAAAGAAGAAAAGAACAGGGTGATATTTAACTGAATTTCCTGAACAGGGCTGTGGGATGTTGTGAGAACTCTTAGATCCTTCCCCCTGAAAAATACAACCGTGTTGAGATGGTGGTGGTAGCCAGTTTTGGATGAATTACCTTAATCACACCACTGAAGGGAAATGTAGAAGCATATGACTGACCTTGTTATACATGAGGTAGACTCAAGAAATCAGCTATTTTTAGTGATATTGTACCATCAATTAGAATGAAGTCAAAATTCAAGGACAAAATAATTCATTTCAATAATAATTGGAATAGCAGTTAGTGTCATTTTAAGGTGATCTTCTATGTGTCTGCTTGGGTTGAGATGTGTTGAGATGTCTCATAGACATTTCAACATTGCCAGAGATGGTCTGCATGAATCTCCCTTCAGATTTTACCTTTTGGTTAAAGCCTTTGCTGCCCTCACAGTGTGTGTCTTTTTAAAGCATGGTCAGCCTACTTGGCATTCTTACCAAGCATGCTCTAATTTGGAACATATTTAGGTGATTCTTCTCAATGCCAGGAGTTTTATAAAAAAGATGCCTGATCTTGAGTCTCTCCTTCACCTTGGATGCATACACATATATGTAATAACAGAAGCAATTTTATACACTGAAAGCACCCCTCTTTTCAGACTTATGGGCAACTGCTGGAAAGTATTAGCCTTTGCAGAGATTCCCTTACATTAAAATAGATTTCTCCCAACTCCAGTTTAGAATTCTGCTTCTCCAAGTCATTATACACAAAAATCAACTATCACCCCAGAATCAGTTAGAGATCTCCTTCCTTATTCTTCACTGATCATGAGTGTTACCTTAACACCATCTCCAATATCCCCATTAATCCAAAGGCATTTATTATAGGATGCTTCAATTAACCTACAATAAACTGACTCACATTGCGAATTGAAATTATGCCCAGTGCTTCACTGACCATGTAAATATGAACTACTCTAAACAGTTGTTAAACATGCCAGTTGAATTTTGTCTTTGCTTATATACCACTCACTTATACAGCTCCACAGGTATCATTCTCCATTGTTTAATCAGAACACAAATTACTTATTTTCACTTATATGCAACATGTATTTTTAAAATAAATACACGTTTTCAAAAATGTGTCTAAAGCAAACCTTCTGTCATTGTTTAGTGAACTAAATAATTTCCATTACATCCCTTCCCAGTCTGACTCTGTTTATAGAACTATGATCTTTACCTCTGAGTTCCCGTCTCATCTACATAATTTTATACAGAAAACAGTACCTATCTGTACCAAATAAAATGATAAATTTTAAAGCAATCCCTTATTGTGGATTTTTTATATATATAAATTCCAGAGCCTTCCCAAGCGCAAACACCATATACATACTGGTACATGAACAGAATTCATCACTACACATAACAACACACATATCACTGTTTCAATAATTAAGCCCCTAAGGCAAAACACCTCAGAACTTAATGTTGTGGTCATAGGCGACTCAATAGTGAGACACGCAGATGTCCCCCTCATGAGATTGAACAAGGAGAAGGTCATAGTTAGCTGCCTGTCAGGTACCAGGATCCATCATATCATGCATGCACTCAAGTCACTCAGCAACAAGTACCGTTATGACTCTGTCATAATACATGTTGGTGTGAATGGCTTGAGATGTATCTCACTGGACTATATGAAGAGAGACATGAATAAAGTCTCAGATTGTGTCCCAGGCAGGTTTGTCCCTAACCCTAAGCAGCATTTTACATTCTCCTAGGCTGATGCCACAATACACACAAAAATATAATGATTTCAATAATTGGCTTGGCTTCTGGTGTCACTCCAGGGGATCCAGAATCTGTTTACCTGGGAAGACATGGTCGACAATCCTTGCTGCTTTGCCAGAGGTGGTCTTCACCTGTCTCCTCAAGGCTTTTAGATAGCAAAGAAGCTTGCCTACCCAACAGTAGGATGTTGGTGTAATGGTTAAGGTGCTTACCATAGAAACACAAGGTGCAGGGTTTGATTCTCACATAGGATAATCGGCTAGGCTTAAAATGGCCCCTGAGGACAGTTATCCTAGTACTAATCTAAGAATTTATTAATCTATGTCCAAACAACAGAACTTCCAGTGTAAAGAAATCCACTAAAGACAAACTCATGGTCATGCTGCTTAATGCTAGGAGCTTAAACAGTAAACTTCACTCCTAACCTTGGAAGATGCTGATGTTTGTGCAGTCACTGTAACTTGGTCCAAGGCTGCTGAGAGCACCCCACCCATACAAGGCTACAGTGCCTTTCACACATGTAGAACTCAAAATGAGTGTGACACTACCAGAGGTGGAGCTTTATCCATCTTCATTAAATACAAATACAACTTGAGACTGATGAAACAGTATGACTCTCTTAAAAGCACAATGCTGTAAAACCAGCACAAAAATACATATAAAAAACAAAAACAAAAGTATACATAAAAATATACAATGAAAAATATAAAACACATTATATGTATGCACAAAAAAAATAAATACATATAAATATATACATATATATATATATATATATATATATATATATATATATATATATATATTATATGTATATATAGTAGCAAAATAACACTGCAGGATTCAACACCCGGAGAAATGAAAGAGTCTTCAATAATCCATATATGAACTTCTTTATTTGAAAAGACAGACAAGCGCTTTCATGCACCAAAGTGTGCTTCTTCAGATCTTCACATATAACTGCAGTTTACCAAGGGTAAATATACCTAGTCAGTTATAACTAATTTGTCAATTAGTGCTCAATTCATTAATTAGAATTAAAATTAATTAATTATCTAAATCTTTTTTAGAAAATGCATTAAACACTGAATCACTGAAAGAGTTAATAAACCAATTTTAAAACACATTTTAGAATCACTGAGATACACTTATTAAATGCACGCAATGATGGTGATGTTATATAGGTTCAGGTTACATTTATATTGCATCTGAAGACATATATATTGTATAAATCACACTTAATTACTTATTCATTAAATCATTTTTAACATGTAAAGAGATATAAAAATGCATATGTAAATATTCTTAAAACCTGTAAATATTTATTAACTATTTTTAAAATATTTTAAAATACTTATTCTAAAAAATTATTTTTTACTAAATGTAAATTTAAATATAGATATTTATCTCATTAAATATAATAATAAATAATGAACAAATAAATAGGTGAATAAATAAGTAAATGAATAAATAGATAAATATATAGATAGATGCAAATAGATGAACAAGTAAGTAAAAACAACATAGTTAATAGATGTAAGGATGTTAACTCTCTATCTATACATCCTACCGTCTAATACAGGTTTAATACAAATGCTCTGATTTAAACCTGGGTGTAAGTGTGCTCCTAACCTTAAGATCCATGTTAGTTCAATACTAGCTAAGGCGTTCACATTGTCACCCCATCTTTTATTTAAACCTACCAACTGCAGTACTTTAAATTTAAAGCCATGTTCTCTAAAGTCATTAACATGTCTAGCCAGGGCATTCTGATCATTATTCTTCTTTATGTCGTAAATGTGGTTATAAATCCTCTGTTTGAACTTCCTTTTTGTCAGCCCAACATAAAAAGCATCACATTTTATGCATGTTGCTAAATATATTAGATTCATGGAATCACAAGTTGCATTAAACTTTGGTTTAATCATGATATTCATTTTGGGATGTCTATATATCTCTACATCACTAATATATTGGCACATTTTACATTTCCTACAAGGGAAGCTACCTACATTCTTGTTGTAATCTTGTTCATAAGGTGTAACTATATTTTCTTTAAAACACAGTAATTGCTTAAGATTTGGGGAATTCTTATATGTAAATTTTGGTCTCTCACCCACAATATTTTTAACAACTTCATCCATAATTAAAATCTTCCAATTCTGTATTATAATGTTTTTCAAATCAAAATTATCATTCGTAAATTGCATAGTGTAGGAAATTCTATTGTCTTTCTTAGTTGGTCTAAAACTTTTAGTAGTACGATAACTAGTTACCATCTTGTGATGTTCTTCTATATCATCTGTATAATCATTCATTGTCAAAACATCCCTCCTCATATTACGTACTAATTTTTCATTATACCCTCTTGTTAAAAATAAATTTTCCATATTCTCTGCTTCCTTACTTAATGTATCTTCATTATCACATAGTCTTTTGATCCTAATATACTGGCTCTTAACAATGCCTGGGAAGACATGTCTGGGATGCATACTATTATAATGCAATAGCGTATTTTTCCAACATGGCTTTCTATACAAAGTGGTTTCTAAGCGATTTTCATTCGTAATAACAAGATTAATATCTAAAAAACTGATCTGGGTATTAGACCATTCCATGATAAACTTTAAAAATTCAGTAGTAGATTCTAGGTATATTAAAAAATCTTTAAACTCATCATAAGTCCCTTCCCAAAGAATCAGAACATCGTCTACAAATCTTCTGTACATTCTGACCTTCCTCTGGTAAACACTGTTATTAAACAAATTATTTTTCTCACAATTAAAAACTACAAGATTAGCATAAGTATTGGCAACGGGGGTGCCCATGGCAACACCCCATTGCTGCAAATAGTACTTGTCTGCAAACATGAACACATTGTTTTCAAGAACCATCTCTAAGAGATGGCATAATAAAATCTGTTCATTTGTACTGAAATCAGTGTCAATGTTTAGTACTTCCCTCATGGCTTGCATGCCATATCCATTTGGTATGCTGGTAAAAAGATTCTTGACATCAAGGGTTACCAAAATGCATTGTTCTACTGTGAATGTATGTTCTAAATTAAGACATTTAATATCATTCAACAGGTGATAAGTATCCTTAAGGATGGTTGGAATTGAGTCAACTATAGGTCTTAACGTTGACTCTAAGTACACAGATATATTAGAGGTAACCCAACCCCTACCTGAAACTATGGGTTGCATTGGAAGTGGAAACACTTTTTTGTGTACCTTAGGCAATCCTTTCATGCAGGGAATTAATGGTAAATCAATATTCAAAAAATCATATATTTCTTTGTCAATTTGTCTGCACATTAAAATATCATAAATATTATCATGTACAGTCTGTATGATCTTAGTTACATCAGTAGCAGCCAAAACACAGTAAGTCCTGGTATCATTTAATAACATATACATACTTTCCATGTAATCAGGCGTATCCATGAGTACTATACCCCCCCTTTATCAGCTGGTTTTATAGTTAACGTAGCATCACCTTTTAACTTCGTTAGAGAGGCAACCTCCAAACTAGTCATATTGTAAAACCTATTTCTCTTTCTATCGCCCCCCGAATAGTATCTATAAAAATCACTTTCACACATTTTAGTAAAGCAATCAACACTATTCGGTATAGGGGGACTAAAATTACTTTTCTTTCTTAATTTATGTACACTCCCAGTGTCAAACGATGTTGTATTGCTATTAAAATAAGCTTTCAATGCAACTAGTCGACCAAACAGTCGCAAATCAGTTAATACATCATCAACCTTACTAGATTGCGAAGGTATAAAGCCCAGTCCTTTGTTTAAAACAGCCATATCAGTCTCATTAATGTTACTATTAGAAAAATCAAACACTAAACAGTTCAGTTCCTTGTGTTTTTTCTCTGTCCATACCTCTCTTCCGAGAATTTTCTCTTCCTCGGACCTTTGCTTAACGAACGACCTCTCACGTAGTTCGTTTGTTTTATGGGGTATGGTAAAAAACATTTTTCCTCTGCATTGACGACTTTAGGGCGAATGACGGGCTCCACATCTTTAAAAGCCCCTCCAGGTGCCTGTTGGTTGGGAGGTGGTGTGTATATATCAGTGATAACATTCGTTGCACTGGAGACATTAGAAGAAAGTTTTTCATTAGAAACAACGCCAGTAATACTTTTTACATCACTCCGCTCCTTGTTCCGACCAAGTCGGTCCGACGCATGAGTTGTTGGCGTCATGACATCATGCGCTCCTCCTTCCATAATCACGGTTGCGTCTGAGTGTACACCATATTGTGTCCTCGGCCAAACAAAGATATTACCTAAAGAGAAGTCATTGTGATCCCTGCACAATTTCCTTTGCTTGATCAATTTTAATTTTTCACTATAGATATTTATTTGAGAATGAACGCTATCAAGTTTCCTCATATAAAAATCAGAGGTAAAGTGCTCATATAAATCTTTACGAAGTGTCTCCACTTTTTTCTGTAGTTCCAATTCTATTGGTAAAAAATACTCAAGTAGTAAATTAATGTAACTAAAACCAATATTGATGTTCAGGTCTTGCCATTTTTTAAGTAAAGTGGGATGTTGTTCGCCATATGTCGGCATACATAGCACTCGCATACCTCTCGGTATTACCTTGAAATGTATGCAAGCCTCTAAATGTTTACGTTGCCAGGAATACCGTTGCAGTCTATACATGTCATTCTCAAGCTGCTTTAATAATGTGTTAAATTCAGTCAAATTGTCGGTATCATTAGAAGATGATGGCACATCAGTAGGTACCTGTAAATCCAAGGATAGTAAGGGATTATCTCGTTGGAAAATGAGATTCTCCCAAGCACGCTGATTATCCCTTGCCACCGGGTTGTAGTCAAGTTCTATTGGTATCCCCTCCATGGTGTGGAACCTCCGGTAAAATGAAATGGAAGAAAAATAAATGATAATATCGGAAAGTCTCAATGGAATCCTCCAGTCAAACGAAAGAACAATAGTAGCAAAATAACACTGCAGGATTCAACACCTGGAGAAATGAAAGAGTCTTCAATAATCCATATACAAACTTCTTTATTCGAAAAGACAGACAAGCGCTTTCACGCACCAAAGTGCGCTTCTTCAGATCTTCACATATAACTGCAGTTTACCAAGGGTATATATACCTAGTCAATTATAACTAATATGTCAATTAGTGCTCAATTCATTAATTAGAATTAAAATTAATTAATTATCTAAATCTTTTTTAGAAAGTGCATTAAACACTGAATCACTGAAAGAGTTAATAAAACCATTTTAAAACACATTTTAAAACACATTTTAGAATCACTGAGATACACTTATTAAATGCACGCAATGATGGTGATGTTATATAGGTTCAGGTTACATTTATATTGCATCTGAAGACATATATATTGTATAAATCACACTTAATTACTTATTCATTAAATCATTTTTAACATGTAAAGAGATATAAAAATGTATATGTACAAACTCATGGTCATGCTGCTTAATGCTAGGAGCTTAAACAGTAAACTTCACTCCTAACCTTGGAAGATGCTGATGTTTGTGCAGTCACTGTAACTTGGTCCAAGGCTGCTGAGAGCACCCCACCCATACAAGGCTACAGTGCCTTTCACACATGTAGAGCTCAAAATGAGTGTGGCAATACCAGAGGTGGAGGTTTATCCATCTTCATTAAATACAAATACAACTTGAGACTGATGAAACAGTATGACTCTCTTAAAAGCACAATGCTGTAAAACCAGCACAAAAATACATATAAAAAACTAAAACAAAAGCATACATAAAAGTATACAATGAAAAATATAAAACACATTATACGTATGCACAAAAAAAATAAATACATATATATATATATATATATATATATATATATATATATATATATATATATATATATATATATATATATATATATATATATATATATATATATATGGATCTACCTTAGTAGATCGACATGTTAAAAGAGCGAACACAAATTAACCGACGCCAAAAGATCGCAAGTCACTTCACCGACGCCAGAAGATCGACAGTGCACAAACACGACATCGCATACACCCGACACATCATACCAACAAACAAAACAAACCCCCTATCCAAAACCCACACACACAACACAAGCACACCAAAATCCTTACAAACAAACACTAACCCATACATACACAACTATCTACAACTCTAACCCAAACCCTTACCCTAAGGTCCGTCACTATCGCACACTCACCTAACCCGCGCCCTAACCCTAACTCACTTATCCCACCCCTACCCCTACAGAGCACCAACATCGCACACTTACCTTACTCGCACCCTAACCCTAACTCATTTATCCCACCCCTACCCCTACAGACCACCAACATCGCATACTTACCTTACTCGCACCCTAACCTTAACTCATTTATCCCACCCCTACCCCTGCAGACCACCAACATCACACACTTACCTTACTCGCACCCTATCGTCCGTCACTACCGCATACTTACACATCCTTTCCCCATCGCAGTGTTCTCCGTGTCGGTGTCTTCCTCCGTCGGTCTTCTGCCTTGTCGATCTTCTGCCATCGGTAAAGTGACTTGCGATCTTCTGGTGTCGGTTAATTCGTGTTCGCTCTTTTAACATGTCGATCTACTAAGGTAGATCCATATATATATATATATATATATATATATATATATATATATATATATATGTATTATATGTATATATATATATATATATATATATATATATATATATATATACACACACACACACACACACACACACACACACACACACACACACACACACACACACACACACACACACAAAATAAATATAAGCAAAGCCTACGACATAACAGTCATTGCTTCCTTAACCTCCAATAGCTACGCCAGTCTTGTAATGGCTAAATGGGAACAATATAAACTATTATCAGCTAATAGGTTTGCAGACTATATTCTGTTCTACAGGCGTTTTGTGGATGATCTGTTTGTTTTATGGAGGGGGACTGAGGACGGGATCCGTACTGATCTCCGAAGGAACTTTTCTCCGAAACTCAAACAGCCGGGCATACTTCCGGGAAAGTGCTTTTCATCGAAGAACCACTTTTGCAGAAGTATGCCTGCAGATAGAGGGAGTTGTGGGGGAATGACTGTCGCGGAGATCATATTACGGTGCGGACAAGGGAATTTTTTCCTTTTCCCCACTGTAGTGCGATCTCAGAGTGAGAATATTAAAGTGGGGGGTGCAGCGGGGCTTGTCCCCCTGCATAAACTTTTTTATTGTTTTTTTCTTTTTTTTTTTTTTTTTTTAACGCACTTTAGCAAAAGTGCTTTTTCGGTAAAAGCACTTTCATTAAAGTGTGTTCGGTGAAGTTGGATTTGGACTGTTGAATTTTCATTCAACAGTCCTAGATCCCTGAGGATATGCTTTTAGATTTTGTAACCTATTTGAACAGCAGTAATGGCTTTTTATATTTTACAGCTGTTCACTCCTCAGAACAAGTTGATTTCCTTGATATTCGGGTCATTTCAGATCATCAGGATAGGAAGATTTCTACTAAACTATATTGGAAAGATTTTTAATGGAATAGTTATGTCCATCGTAGTAGTATGCACCCTCCACACATTTTTATAAACATTGCAAAAAATCAGGATATACGTAATTCTAGGTTACATGCCAGAGAAATAGATTCTGTTAAGAGTCTGGATACCTATAAGGTTGAATTTACTGAGAGGGGTTACCCTACTTATGAAATTAATGCAGCCTGTCAAAGTGCCATGAGTTCATAATCAAATGTGGGGGAAACCTTACTTTTGCTCCCCCAGATCTTGTAATAGTACACATTTAAGAAAGAAGGAGATGAATTCTGGCCTTAGGTTAAGCCTTACACATACAACCGATACTGATATGATAAGACATATTATAAATAGGAAATGGCATATTTTAACCACTGATAATCAAGTTTTAAGTGTTTTAGGGAATAAGCCCAGGTATGCTTAGAAAAATAAAGGATCACTTAAACATTTGTTGTGCTATTCTGATAAGCAAGGACGTAGGCCAGTAATACAGAATGGAACAAATAGCTGCAATACCTGGTCCTTCTGCAGGTATATCAACCATAATAACAGTTTTGTCTACCCTGTAACACAGACATTGTGCATGTTCCATGTGTCTGTGGATTGTATTAGTCACAATATTGTCTATTTGGCTCAGTGTATAAGCTGTCAGGCATTTTATATAGGTAAAAGTAATCGACGTCCTAGAGAACGTATATGCGATCACTATTATTGTTTTAGAAAGAAATCTGAACATAGTGCTATAGCTAAGCACATGATACTTCATGGTGATAACCATACCTTTGATTTTACAGTGATTGATACCCTAGAAATGGGGGATAGGAAGGGTGACTTAGTTAATAAAATGGGACAAAGGGAGCTCAGATGGATTTTGTGTTGCCCTTCCTGGTAAGGACAGACCATAAATCTGTCTCATTTGAAGTAAAGATCAAACCTGACACCCCCACAAGAGTAAAAAAAAAAAAACTGAAAAATTTCTCCAAAGCAAACTATTGCCTACTAAACAATGGTATAAACATTTTTCAAAGGCCCTGCCTACATAGCTAAAAATGGCACCTATGTAGAGGAATGCACAAATGCCCTATACAGCCACTTAAACAAATGCATTGACTTGGTTGTAGCCAACAGGAACAAAACCAGGTCTTCCTGAAAAAACAAGCCACCCTGGTATACTATAAGTATAAATATACAACAACAGAAAGAAACTGATATCTAAGAACAGGAGGGAACTTAACTCAACAGAAGAAGTATTCCCTCCACAGCTTGAAGAAGTAAATCAGATATCTTGTTAAGTCCTCTAAGGCTAGTTACGAGTCTAAATTAGCATCCCTAGCTAAAGACAGTCATAAGGCATTCTTTAGCTACATCCAAAACCTAAAAGGGAAAGCCCAGCTGTGTGCCGAATTTGTAGTGGATGGTACCACAAACACTGAACCTGAGGAAATTGCCAACCTGCTAGCTGACAGATTTGACAATAACCTCAGCCTACCTGTTCCCATCAGACATACTCCAAAGCATTCCTGACACCAGTACTCTACTGAGTATCTCCAAAGAACAGGTCATACAAGCACTTTTCAAGGCCAAAAAACATGGCCTCTATGGGACCAGATAACATCCCAGGCTGTTTACTAAACAATCTAAAACAAGACCCAGTGGAGTGACTCGGCACTTTTTTTAACCATAGCTTGAGAATTGGCTTTTTCCTGGCAGAGTGCAGAATAGCAAGAGTAATCCGATTGCACAAAGGGGGTTCATCAACTGACCCTGGGAACTACTGACCCATAAACCTAACAAGCCTTATCTGCAAGGCCATGGAAAGAATCATCATGGACCTTATCCACAAGGACATAGGCAACCTTCCAAACCTTGACCTGACCCAGTTTGATTTTGTCAAAGAAAGATCTTGCTTATTAAGCCTAGTGGACTTCTTTGAGAGTGTCATCAAAACCCAGGATGAGGGCAAAACAGTACATACCAGTGATATTGAATTAGTCAAGGCCTTAGACACAATCTCCCTTTCAGGTATCTTAGAGAAACTCTCCCAGCTGTGGATTAATCCATATACTACTAGATGGATAGCAAGCTGGCTCACCAACAGAACACACACTGTCAAAGTTGGAGAGTCCACCTCCATCAGTAGACTAGTTACCAGAGAGGTACCACAAGGATCTGTGCTGGGCCCTCTACTGTTTGGAATCTATTTCACTGAAGTCCAGGTAAATGTAGATGACCTGTGACTAACCAACTTTGTAAATGACTGTAAACTGGGTGCAATCATAGAGTCCCCAGCAATGTTAACATATGAAATAAAGAGCTGACAGACAAATGATTAGTGCTAAATTCATGGAATAAAACAGTGCAAAAACTGCCTCAGTATCCCCTTTGGCAAAGAAGTATCCCCTGCTAATTATGATATAGATAGAACACCCTCTAAGCTCAAGCTCAGTGGTGTAAGGCTTAGGAACATAGATTGACAGTAATCTAAACTTTGATCATCATGTGTCTATAGTGGTAAGAAAAGCATTCTATATTGCACATCTCATACATAAGGGCATCACGTTCAAGACCAGGGAGGTTATAGCTCCATTGTACTCGACCCTTATCAGACTACTAATTGAGTACAATGCTCCTTTCTGTATATACATCACCAGATACCTACAGCAACTGGATAGACGACAGAGGTTTCTAACCAAGAGAATACAGAGCCTCCAAACCATGACATACATGGAAAGATGGAAAGCCCTGTCACTTTACTCTGTATCCTACAAGTTGATGAGAGGTGACCTGTGCATGGCCTAGAGAGCAGTCACAGACAATGCCCTAATGGAAATGCTGCACATCTGTAAATCAAATGGGACAAGAATAACTCACTCCAGGGATCTCAAGCTAGCCTGTGACATTAACAGAACATGCTGGAGAGACAGACATATCCCCCAGCAATTGCTGCTCTTCTGAAATAAGTTCCCACTCCATGTGAAGCAGAGCTCCTCAATGACCCTATTCAGGTGCAACCTTCACAACTGGATGGGTGACCATAAATTCACTCCAGGGATGGCACCTATGTCCCTCATGGAGAGGGGCAGCTGGTGCTGCTCACAGAATTGCTCTGCTACTAATAACCATCTAACTATGGCCAATAAGGATACGCAGGTTTTTACATGGTTAGGCTTGTAAAGGCCCTAGGGCCATTAGCCTAGTAAACTCTAATAAACCTATGAACCTAAGCACAGTCTAGTTAAATGGCTAGCTCAGACTCAGACAGTAGTAGTAGGGAAGTGAGCTAGAAAGAATCAAACCCTGTACCCTTAATATGGAGGCAGGGGAGCAGCTCATTAAGAGTTTGTTTTCATATCAGCTACCTGACGTCCATTGCTTTCTTTCTTTTTTTTTTTTTTTGTAAATCACACTGAGGATCATAGTCAATGCCAGTGATTATGTTTTCATAGTTCTCATAGTTCAGAAAATGCATGTCTATATAACACCTGTTGTTGTTCTATTAACTTTTTTAAGTGAATTAAAGTTGTCTGGCATGTAAAGCATATTGAGAACTTTTTCCTGTAGTCAGATGCACAGGGTTTGAATGGTCCCGCCTCTATTTTTACTGATATATAACTGTGAACAAGTCGTCAGACAGAACTCCTGGGTCATCCCTGAAAAGAAATGCATTTTCCAGAGTTTACCTGGTTAAAAAAAATAGTATGTAAGATTTGTGCCTTTTGGGGCTTCTATCTCCTCCTCCACATTATTTTTGCTTTGTCCAGAATTCGTGAGCAAAGAAGCTGGTAATTATGTTCCTCTGTTCCTTTTAAAATTGATGGCTCTCTGGCAAATTATTGAGGACTGAAACCAACATGCTAGCCGTTATTTAAAGAATACAGACTTTCTGTTCTTTGAAACATATTTGTTAATGCAACTTTTTAAGTATGTAAGAGAAATATTTAAAATAAGTTCCTGATATTGGGGTGTTTGTCTCCAATTCTTGAGCTAAGAGGTTGGGAGATCATCGGGTCTAATGAAATGTATTGTATGGTTCTCACAGCAGTGAGATGAAATACACTTCTTGTTAATTATTTATGTATTTGTTCATTCATTTTATTGCAAGCAAACATTTAAATGTACATAGTCATGCAAGGGGCTTTAATTGATGGTCACATCTGCATGTGTGTGTATGTGTACATTCTAGAGTAGCACGTTGTAAAGGAAGAAATTGATTGTAGACAGCAGGAGATTCTTCATATGAACCAAGTTCTCTGGATATGATTCTTACTTTCCTTGTTTTGCTGATTTTTGAAAGTGCATTAATTATTTGGCTTTGAATAAACTGGACAGCATGTACTCTATTTTTTTAATAATATTCTAACTATGAATGCATTTTTAATTTAGCTTATTTTTTAGGCATGCAACTGTGGAACGCAGTGTGCTTGTGCTACAATTGTTTGTCTGGCATTTACTGCAAAAGATACGCTGTTAATGAGCTGTTTCCTGTAGTTCAAGGTCTGAGTCACTCAGTCTTTTTGTCTTGGTGTGACACTAACCAAGTCACCAGACGGTACTCCTGAGCTGAAACTGAAAACGAACATTTGTGTCCAGCAAGCTGTCCCAGACTGTTAGCAAATGTGTTTCACAAAATACCAAAAAATCCAAGTACAGCACCATGCTTGAAGGTGGTAAAAACACACTTTATTCACAAGGATAAATGGTAAGTGCTTTCACAAGCTCACAGGATTGCTTCTTCAGACCATATGATACAAAACCCACACCCTCCTAAAATATGTGACTGCAAAGAAAAAATGTCCAATCACATCAACAAATCAATTAAGGCCTCAATCAAAAAGTAATCAACTTAAAAGCACAATTCTGTAAAACCAGCACAAAAATACATATAAAAAACAAAAGCATACATAAAACATATACAATGAAAAATATAACACACATTATATGTATGCACAACAAAATAAATATATATATATATATATATATATATATATATATATATATATATATATATATATATATATATATATATATATAGGTCTACCTGATAACACCGAAACTGCAAAATGCCAATGAGAACACCGACACAAGAAGATCGACAACGGAGATGATCGACAGTTGAAAATCCTGACGCTGATAACACCGACATGTTAAGGTAACTGTGGGGTTAGGGGCGGATTAAGTGAGTTAGGGTTAGGGTGCGGGTCAGGTGAGTGTGTGATAGTGACAGACTGTAGGTTTAGGGGCGGGTTAAGTGAGTTAGTGTTAGGGCACGGGTTAGGTGAGTGTGCGAAAGTGGCGGACCTTAGGGTTAGGGTTTGGGTTAAGGTTAGTGCATAGATAGTTGTGTATGTAAGGTTTAGTGTAGCTTTGTAAGGTTTTTGGTGTGCTTTTTGGACAGGGGATTTGTTTTGTTTGTTGATTGTCAGGATTGTGGTTTGTTGGGCATGTGAAGTTTTGTGTTTTTGAACTTTCAGTTTTGTGGTGCCGGTGATTTTGTTGTCGGTGTTTTTGCATGTCGGTGTTATCAGGTAAACCTATATATATATATATATATATATATATATATATATATATATATATATATATATATATATATATATATACTTGCATACATACATACATACACAAAAAATAAATATAAGCAAAGCCTACAACATAACAGTCATTGCTTTCTTAACCTCCAATAGCTATGCCAGTCTTGTAATGGCTAAATGGGAACAATATAAACTATTAACAGCTAATAGGTTTGTAGACAATATTCTGTTCTACAGGCATTTTGTGGATGATCTGTTTGTTTTATGAAGGGAGACTGAGGATAGGATCCGTACTGATCCCCGAAGGAACTTTTCACCGAAACTCAAACGGCCGGGCATACTTCCGGGAAAGTGCTTTTCACTGAAGAAGCACTTTTGTGGAAGTATGCCTGCAGGTAGAGGGAGTCGTGGGGGAATGACTGTTGTGTAGATTGTACTACGGTGAGATTAAGGGAATTTTTTACTTTTCCCCACTTAAGTGCGATCTCGGAGTGAGAATATTAATCTAGGATGTGTGGGATACAGGGGAGGCTTGCCTCCTGCATAAACTTTTTTTTATTGTTTTGTTTTTTTTTTTTTTTTTTTTTTAACGCACTTTAGGAAAAGTGCTTTTTCGGTAAAAGCACTTGTGTTCGGTGAAGTTGGATTTAGAATGTTGAATTTCCGTTCAACAGACCTAGATCCCTGAGGATATGCTTTTAGATTTTGTAACCTATTTGAACAGCAGTAATGATTTTTTATATTTTACACCTGTTCACTCCTCAGAACAAGTTGATTTCCTTGACATTCGGGTCATTTGAGATCATCAGGATAGGAAGATTTATATTAAACTATATAGGAAAGATTTTTATTGGAATAGTTATGTCCATCGTAGTAGTATGCACCCTCCACACATTTTTATAAACATTGCAAAGAATCAGGATATATGCAATTCTAGGTTACATGCCAGAGAAATAGATTCTCTTAAGAGTCTCTGGATACCTGTAAGGTTGAATTTACTGAGAGGGGTTCCCTACTTATGAAATTAATGCAGCCTGTTAAAGTGCCATGAGTTCGCAATCAAATGTGGGGAAACCTTACTTTTGTTCCCCCAGATCTTGTAATAGTATGAATTTAAGAAGGAAGGAGAAGAGTTCTGGCCTTGGGTTTAGCCTTACACATACAACTGATACTGATATGATAAGACATATTACAGATAGGAACTGGCATATTTTAGCCATTGACAATCAAGTTTTAAGTGTTTTAGGGAATAAGCCCAGGTATGTTTATAAAAATAAAAGATCACTTAAACATTTGTTGTGCTATTCTGATAAACAAGGATGTAGGCCAGTAATACAGAATGGAATGAATAGCTGCAATACCTGGTCCTTCTGCAGGTGTATCAGCAATAACAGTTTTGTCTACCCTGTAACACAGAAATTGTACATGTTCCATGTGTCTGCGGATTGTATTAGTCACAATATTGTCTATTTAGCTCAGTGTATAACCTGTCAGGCATTTTATATAGGTAAAAGTAATCGACATCTTAGAGAATGTATACACGATCACTATTACTGTTTTAGAAAGAAATCTGAACATAGTGCTATAGATAAGCACATGATACTTCATGGTGATAACCATTACTTTGATTTTACAGTGATTGATACCCTAGAAATGGGAGATAGGAAGGGTGACTTAGTTAATAAGATGGGACAAAGGGAGCTCAGATGGATTTTGCTCCTGGCAGCTCACAAACCACCACGTCTCAATGATTATGTTTCCTTGAGACCTGTTCTTAAAAACAGGAGGTTAAGGAAGCAATGACTGTTATGTCGTAGACTTTGCTTATATTTATTTTTTGTGTATATATATTTTTGTGCATACATATAATGTGTGTTATATTTTTCATTGTTTATTTTTTATGTATGCTTTTGTTTTTTATATGTATTTTTGTGCTGGTTTTACAGCATTGTGCTTTTAAGTTGATTACTTTTTGATTAAGAGGCCCATAGCTCTCAACCTTCCATCTCCAAAATGAGGAACACTCGCCTTCATAATGTGGAACAAATGGGCAAAATGTGGAACACATACATACTAATGGCTTACTAACAACGTCAACTAAGAAGGTCATAGGATGATTAAAATATTCTGGTTTTACTTACAAAGAAGATCCGTTAATGAATTAATATGATTAATTTCTATTTACCATGGATTTCACTTAAAAAAATTCCTAACACTGAATGTGTGACAGACTCTTTCAAAGTGGAACTTTGGGGAACTTGAGGAACATGAACTTTTTAAGACCCCAAATGAGGTACATTCCTCGTAATGAGGTACACGTGAGAGGTATGAAGAGGCCTTAATTTATTTGTTGATGTGATTGAACATTTTTTCCTTGCAGTCACATATTTTAAGAGGATGTGGGTTTTGTATCATTTGGTCTGAAGAAGCAATCCTGTGAGGTTGTGAAAGCACTTACCATTTATCCTTGTGAATAAAGTGTGCTGTTTTTACTACCTTCAAGCATGGTTCTGTACTTGGATTTTTTGGTATTTTGTTGGACTTTTGTATTTCCAAGTCAGTTTACCAGCTGGCCATTTCTGTTGTTTGGAAATGTGTTACACAGTTGTCTTTTGAATTCTTATATTCTTCACAAAGCCACTAATTAGTGCTTTATTATTCCTATTTCACTATAAATCCCAGCAGGACTCTTGTAGTTTAATGGTTTGCCATATACATTTTCAATACATGTGAGTTTCAAGGGAAGAAGAATTTATTGTTGTTCATGGTAAGTCTGTTTCAGCTTTAAAGTATATTGTTTTGTTTAGCAAAATGGCTGTGAGTGTTTTTGCTGTAATATTTAAAATGAGTTTTAAATTAAATCCAAATCTGTTATCAGTACAAAACAGGTACAACTTGCTGATCGTGAATTCATGTTGAGATTTTTTTTTCTCTTTTTACTGAGGCTCACATTTCTTTGTGTCATTCTCCCACTTTGTTGTATTGTTAGCTACCAGCTTGGTTTGTTCAACTGTAGCATATGAGCACTTCATCCAAACCATAATCTTTCACCAATTTCGTGTTTCCTTCTATTGTGCATTTTGACAGTATGTGTAAAATATACATGTGTATTATTACACTGTGGTATATACTTTTTTTTCCTTAGGGGAATGTTCACTATGTTTAACAATGGATTGTGGGTGAATTGTTACCTTGTATTCTATACTTTTTTGGGTCTTTGGATATAAAATGTGTTCCATCAGCTAGCTACTGTGTGCCTATTGTCCTCAGCAAGAAATGAGCTACCACTGGCTTTCAGAGACAATGCACTACTTTTGACTGCCTGCAGATATTAAAAATGAGAGCATTTTATGATAACATAGTAATGATTAATTTGACACTAATAATTTCTCTCTTGGAAACCTGAATTACTTTTATATAATTTTTATGGGTTTATTTCACAATCGAGTATTTGGAAACTCGAAGTTTATATGGTTGGCACCATATGTTCAAGTTTCTGAAAACCCAAAATAAAAAATCTACATGTATGCAGGGGGGACAAACCTGCCATGCACCTCCACACCCCCTGCAAATTATATATATCAACTCTGAGATCACACTACAGTGGAGAAAAGGGTAATTCCCTGATGAAGCATCTGTGTGGAATTTGCTGTACAGTGGTGATTGGGGAATTCACCCCTTTCCCCACTGTATTGTGATCTTGGAGTTGGTATATATAATTTGCTGGGAAGGGTGCAGTGCTGTTTGCCACCCCCCCCCAACAAAAAAATGTAGATTCCTTTTTTTTTCCTTTAGAGTTTTTAAAAACTCTAATATATTAATTTTGAGTTTTCTAAAACTTTGATAATGTGTTATAAACCCAATTTGTATATATCTAAATAACACATCTTTGATTTGTATTGTTTTTAAGATTTACATTCACACTGACAAAAACATTGAGCCTCAGTTATAAATGAATGTGTGTTTTGCACACTAATGGAAAGGTTCCTCATATTGAGATGCACACAGTGACATGAAAAAGATGCCTTGCTGAAAAACCACAAACTTTCTAGGAATAATACCAGTTTTTCTCAGTGTTTTCTTCACAACAGACATGTTTGTATGAATTTAGAACGTTTATGTTCCTTGCTAGTTGAAGCATAAAAACTTCTTAAGCAGTAAGTCTTACTATCTGCAGGAAATCTGCATCTCAGTCTTACTGGAACAGTATAATAAGAAAACTTGTCATCACAACGTGGCAACATTTTTGACCGGAATATCAGGAATCCACATCTCAGATACAGTTAGAAGTCTAAATTCCAGTGTTCTGTAGCAGGTGAGGTCATAATATATAACTGCATATCAAGTAACAGATTGTTGCAGGAAGTAAAACTGTCTAATACAACTGGCTTTTGTTTTTGGGTCTCAAACAACTTGCATTAGCAGCTCTTTAAAATATAAGAACATTTTTAATTAATCTTGTACATTCAAAACAGCAATGTATTTTTTTTATTTTTTTCCTTATAGATGCAATTATTGCCATTGATTTTAAACTGTTACTGTTGAAAAGAATTTCAATAGCTGCTTAATAAATCAAATTAGAAATCAGCTATAATTGCTTGAATAAAGATAATTCTCTGCAAGTAAATAAGAATGTTAGGTACTCTATGACTGAGGCATTTGCTACAGAAACCTGTAAAGTGTAATGTTTTCTAAACAGCAGATGTACATCTTTAATTGTGGTCAGTGTTAGCTGATGATCACTTTACAATAATTGTTTTCTTAGCTAGAATGACAGTTGGTAAATAAATGTATGCAACATTTACTCCAGACTATACTTTCCCTAGTATGAACAAATAGTGATATGGGAAAGGCCTGAGCTTTTCTTGGTTTGACAAGTGTGTTGTGCAAAGTGATTCAACTATGTTATATAGACTGCATGACCAAGTTGTGTTCTCGCAGCTGCCTACATTTACAGACTGCTGCTTCCAGCATTAAGATGGGTTAAGAAGCAACAGTAGTTATCTAGCTTTATAATATACTTCCAGCCAAAAAATATATATATTTTAAAAATGAGAAAGTGGTGTATTGTGATGTACCTGTAGTTCATTTTCAGTTAATTACTGAGAGTGTTGTGTTCTGTTTTCTCTCATTTTACTAGGTTGAGATGCAAAGTTTTTTTTTTACTAAAACTATTTTAGAACTCAGTAGTTTGCCCTTATTTTCAAACTTAGATTAAACAGGTGGTAAAGTGTTGTAGTGTGTGACAGTTTCTATAGCTGAAAGATTAGTGTTTTCATCTACTCTTTTGATAACAGCATTCTGGGCTGGGAAAAATCTGTTTGCGTCAGAATTTTAAAAATTGATCTAAAACTATGAATTCATACACCGTGCTATAAATGGTGCCTTTATTGCCAAATATATGCTGAAATTGCTTGGTATGGTTCTGCAGTTTCTTCTTTTTCAGGAGATAAACAGTTTCTAGACATGTACAATCATACCTCCATTACAGTATTATTTTCCCTTATTGTAACAGATATAATGGACTTTAGATCAGAAACTCTTCATCCAAGTAGATACTATTGCCTGCTGTGCCAAGCTTCTATCAATTTCTGAGTTTTTGGTAAAAATCGATGGTTTAGTGTGCACACATTTCAAAATGTGACCAGGTATAGTGGTGGAAATCTTGCTGTGGTCATGCTTCTGTACATAACTTTTCTCAGTTTACCCAAGGGCATAGCAGTGTTAGAAATACTGTATCAGTTCTTGGCTCTCAGCAGGGAATGTTTCTTGAATACTGTAGAAAGTTTCTATCACATCACAAAAATCAGAAATGCTAATGTCACTGATTTTTTTTACTTCAAGGTGAAATTTGTTTGAGTTACAATGCAGACTGGAAAGCATTAATTAGTGCACTTTCCCACACATTTTGTGTAAAATGAAACAAATGCTTTGGAAATGGCACCATTAAAATGTAACATTTAATATTTGTAATTGCCACTACTTTGAAATAATAGAGAACACATTTAAAATGCTTATTGAATATCCTTTGCACAACTAGCCATATGCTCTTAAGGATTTTATGGACATTAAACAGTATATTAGTGGGACTGTCCTTCTACTACCGCAGTAAGTGACAAAGCCATGAACACTGTAAAGCTGTCTACAAATGTGTCCTTTCATAAGAAATGTACTGACCTTAAGCCAGATGGTAGAAATACTTAAATCAGTGAGACCTTGTTTTGTTGAAAATACTAACACCCTTGTAACACTGGTATTCTCTGTATACGTTGTTATCTGAAACAACCTACACTTAGATGGATAGTCCTCAATATTTAAATTTGTTAGACTTACATCATTTACCACATTAGTTATTATATGTTTCCTTAACCGATTAACTCTCTGTAGCATAGCCTTCTAAGATGGCAGTGCAATTATGCTTTCCAGGGATGAGGAAGCTAACATATCATCTACCACGAGACATGGTTTCCCCAAGAAAGTTTGCATCTGAAGTGCAAATTGGCACAGGCAATGTATTTTTTTTTATTTCAGTGGAGCTACTACCCATGCTGATATAACACTGACTTACTCAATTGCTCACCTGCTGGTGTTGTTATCATATCTGTTCATCCTTTACATTTGTCTGAGAGTTTATGTTTACATGCCCAGCATTTATTTATCTTGCAAAGTTTCTCCGAATTATATACATAGACATTCAACTAACTGTACCTCCTTCCTTCTCTGTGAGGTAAACACCCCTTACATTTCTGGTTGCAGCTAGCTTGCTGTTCATCATGTTTTGCAATGTTGACAATCTGCAATGTGTGGTGCTTACTCTTTGCTATTTATAGCTGATAAAATGGGCATCATTAATTGTGCCATTCAATAAATAGCATAGCCAACAAAAAGTCACAGACCTCTCTCTCTCTTTCTCTCTCTGGGTCTACGTCACATCACTGAAATCCCATTTCACCGACTTTCATTTCACCTAGACCAAATCACCTAAATTTCAAAATACTGACAACTCATTTCACTGAATCTCATTTCACCAAAAGCTTACAATGCTAAATTTCAAAACACTAAATGGGAAACCACAGACAAATGCACACAACACTAATGACTACCTCTTTCCAGAACTTAAAAACTACTTACCCTCTTAACAGAAACCAGACAATATAAAACCAAACTAAGTGGGGGGGGGGCTACATCCTCCACACCCCCCAATGTGGGGGCCTGTGTCCCCCACACCCCCCTAACTATATATATATATATATATATACTAACTCCAGGATCACACTACAGTGGGAAAAAAGGGCATATACCTTTTATTTGCCTTACAGTACTCTACACGCTGCCACTACTGCTGGGAACACACAAAACATTCACCATATTACTTTAGATACTTCCCATACAAATGCAAAGAGACATACCCACATTTAAAAACAATACAACACCATTTTCTACAGGACTGTTGGTATTCTGACAGTCAGCACTGTAAGTTACAGAAATTCTTTTTATCACAAACAAGTCAAAGATGAATGGAAACCCACATCAAGTCTATGGCTTACAATTCAGTGAAATCAGATTAAGTGAAATGAAATTTCAGTATTTTGAAAATTAGGTGATTTGGTCTCAGTGAATTGAAAGTTAGTGAAATAGGATTTCAGTGATGTGAAGTAGACCCCTTTCTGTGTGTGTGTGTGTGTGTGTGTGTGTGTGTGTGTGTGTGTGTGTGTGTGTGTGTGTGTGTGTGTGTGTGTGTGTAAAACAAAGTGACAACACCAAACAAATAAGTCTAAATTATTTATTTATTTATTTTATTTATTTTTCGTTTGATGACTGGGGAGGTCCACTGGGCTCAGGGAGCCCATTTTCAGTGGATGCACACGGAGAAAAGCTTCACAATACATAGTTTAATTAAAGATACAGGAAAGTATAGTAAAACCAATTACAAAATACAAATGCATTTCAAGTTGGAGACATATAATGTACAATGGTTACATAGCATATACATTTTGAGGATGTAAAGTATATGTTCATTTCAAAAGAAAAGAGAAAAATCTCTATACATTATATACATTGGTAGTAGTATCGTTGTATTAGCAAACATTCAGAGTGAGCCAATGTATTTAGAAATTCAAGATGGAGTGAAGGTAGACTAGGCTAGGAGGGGAGAATACAGTTGCATTTCCAATTAGAAGAGAGGTAAGGATGGAGCAGAGATTTAAAATTATCAGTGTTTTCTGAAGTCCTTAGTGAAGGGGGAAGAGAACTCCATTTTTTGGCTATGGAAAATGATAGGCAAAGTCAAATCAAATTTATTAGGATGACACACCAAACAGTAAACCTAGGTTTTACATCTGAAAGGACCTTTTCAGTGCTAATTACTAACAAATTAATAAATAACCGACTTTATTGGCCCTTAACCAATCACAAAAATATACTTTACAAATAAAATAATTAGTAAGTCATTGTAACAAATATTCTCATAAACAGCAAATAAAAATAAAAAATCAGCATCAACTTTAGACATAATTGAAAGCTGCCCATCAGAATAAAAAATGTTTTTTCTTTTGCATGCCTCAAGGTTAATGCTCAGGGCATGCACAGAAGCCTGTCAACATTTTGTTGTTGATGTTAATGTGCTAATGTTTCAGTCATCACTACTCCGAATATCTCTCATACACACACAAACACACACACACACACACACACACACACACACACACACACACACACACACACACATGGGTCTAGTTCTAATCATTGAAATACCACTTACCTGAGACTGAATTTACCAAGATGACAACACCAAACTTTGAATACACAGATTGTTTACATATGCACTTGGCCAACATGGGGAAATTTGCCCTTTTCTGCACCATAGTGCCATCCCGGAGTTGGTATATTTAGTTGGGGGGTGGGAGGCTGTGGGGTTTGGGGTGTGTAGCCCTGCAACCTGGGTGGGTTTGACATACTGCTGTGTGTTTCTACACTGAATGTTGGCCAAGTGCATACATTCCCTGTTAAAAAAATTGGTAGTGTGATAGTTCGATGTATTCCTAGCTTGGTGCTGTCATCTCTGTAATTTCAGTTTCTGGTAAGTGGTCGTATGTGGGACTACTTAAAATAATCTAAACTGTAATATTAATGTCGGTACTGCTCCCAACCATCCTCTTTGGGCCAACTAGTCAAAGAAACTCAAGACTCACCCAGCTGACAAGCAATAACCTTTACATCATTATAACCAACTTAAACATGAAATTCTAAGAAGTCAGTATACCACCTAATACTCTAAACAGTTACTGCCTAGTTATTTCTACTTGATCACTTAAAGCAGTAAAGAAACCATCTTATACTATCTCCTACCTACCTGTCCCAGAAACTAAACAGCAGCTACTAAATCTGAACCTGCAAACCATTGATCAGTCCAGTGTCTGCAGCTGCACAAATCCAAGCACAGCCTTTTCCTAGTTCTTGGAAACTTTGAGCCAAATTCAAGACTCCTCTGAGAATTCATAAAAATTCTTAACACAGGCTGTATGGCTCATGCTAGAAAGGCCCTTATCCCGTGACATGCCCATTATGCAGTTTAATAACATGTTAGCCATGACCTGGTAATACCATATTATCAGCTAGTTTGCATGTTTCTTGAATTGCAATTATTACTGGAGTGTGCAGGTCATGACTGATCTGCACTTTGTGACAGTAACCTGTTGCTTGTGTAGACAGTGGCATCCCCACAGTCACTATCACACACACACACACACACACACACACACACACACACACACACACACACACACACACACACACACACACAGGCATTTATAACAGTCCCAGTACCTTTTCCTACCCTATCTGCCCTCCTGTGGTACCACCATCTCTCATAATACTTTAGTGTCATTATGGCGTGTCTCTATTAGGCCTTGGTGGTCTAATGTATCCCACACTCAATTCCCTTTTGGATGCCATTGCTATTATGGTACTTAAAAAGTCACTTTAAAAAATCATTCCTGATGTCAAGTGGTTCCTCTACCTCTGATCCCTGTTACAATGTCATTGCCATTAAGGCACTTTACAAAATAATCCCTGGTGTCTAGTGCATCCCCCCACTAGCACCCCTGACTCCCATACTACTGCTGGTGCCATAATGCACTTTACAAAGTAATACTTTGTGTCTAGTGCATTCCTCCTATCACCGCTGACCCCCATGCTACTGCTGATGCCATAATGGCACTTTACAAAGTAATTCATGGTGTCTGGTATGTTTTGCCTACTACCACCCCTGACCCCCATGCTACTGCTAGTGCTGTAATGGCACTTTACAAAGTAATTCCTGTTTAGTGCATCTCCCACTGCCACCCTGACCCCCATACTACTGCTGATGCCATAATGGCACTTAACAAAGTAATCCCTGGTGGCTGCTGTATTCCACCAGCCACTGATCCTCATGCTGTTGTCGCTGCCATTACGGCACATTAAGGAGTAGTCGCTGGTGGTATAGTGTATCCCCCCACCCACAAATCCTCCTATTGCCTTTGTGTCATTATAGCAATTTAAGAACAGTCCCTGATGCCTATGCCTCTGTCTCCTGTTAAGAGGCTGAACAAGGCATTTTAGCTATGTTCATTACCATAACACAGTAGGGATGCCAATGCTGATCCACACTTGAATCACTCAGCTAAGTAGATTTTTTTTCCCTATACCCAGTTCTGAGGAGAGACTGGATGGCAAATTAGCATATCCCTTTGCCCTGGAATGCCTCATTAGCATTCAGTATGGCCATGGAGCCAAGCCTTCATGGTGCTAAACACCTTTGTGTTAGAGAACTGTGCAGCAGCATGTAAGGGCAGATGATGAAGTGAGAAAAAGTGCCTCAATTTATTGCTAGAGGTACCTTTTAGAATTTCCCCTCCATCTTCCTAACTGTAAAAAGGAGGTAAATAGGGTAGAAATGCTTGTGGCTTTTACAGCAGCTAAAACAACTAACTAAATACAAGAACTCAGCATGGGATAAATGGAAACAGCAAATCTCAAACAACCAGCTACATGAAAGATACAAATACCTCATGATAAGGGACAGAACTACTACCAGTGCAACAAAGAGCTGATTTCTTAGACAGATCATACTAAAATCCAGCCTAAAACACTTCTCAAATGAGCTAAAATGCTTAGCAGGCAGCATCCCTAGCTGTGCATATTCAGATAGTTATACAACAGTAAGCCTTAAAATTGTTAAAGTCAACAGAAACATTATTATTATTATTATTATTATTATTATTATTATTATTATTTTATTTAACATTTGTTTACCAGGAAAGTCCGACTTGGGACAAAGACAATGTTCAGAGGAGGCCTGGGGAGAAATGCTCCAGATGCATTTAATGACCTAACAAAAAACTTTGTCTGTGTTCAGACGCCCACTAATTGACAATGCTACACAAGACTCACAAATTCAGTCCTCCCAAACATGTATCTTAGCAGTTTATGGCCAACATTTTACTTTAGGAACCCATTTTCATGAAAATGTTAGCTCCTTTCATAGCAGCACCTCTCACTCCTATATTCAACCTCTGCTTAATGGAAAGTCTTAAAGCACTCACACATCATTCTCTTCCCCTAAAACAGTGAACTCTAAGGAATACAAAGATTACAGATCTATAGCTATCTGTGCCCTATAACAAAAATCTTTGTAAAAAATGCAAACTACACTGGGATCACATAAAATGTATGGGCTTCTTTGGGATAAATAGCATGATTTCTGAAATTCTTTCAGTACCATGATAGCATTATACACAGCCATGGGTACATTTATAACAATATGAATGATGTGACAAGAGCATTCAGAATGGTCAGTTATAACCTGCTCCTCTGCAAAATTTAGCAAATTCTGTTTTGGCCCAAATACAATATGATAGCTTCAAAGTTACCTTCAAAACAGAACATTACAAGTACACCTAGGTATCTGCCTTTTGACTGAAGGCACTATTAACATAGAAGCCCGCTTGGACCACTGTTAATTTCAATATTCAGCAATGATATATCCAATGACCTGCTTCTCTTCATTTTGGTCCTTTATCTTACTATTTGCATCATTTAAGAACACTTTGACCCATCAACAGAAACTACAGTCTAGCTTTACAGTTTTATGCCACCGAATAAATAAAAATATGATCCTAATTAATCCAATGAAGTATAATATCATGCTATTTGGTACCCCCCAAAACTCCCTAAATCTCCAGATCTAATTATTACTGTTACAGATGGCAACTCGCCAAAGGGTCTTGTTTCTGTGCAGATGGCTAGTCCTTGCAGCTCATGATGTAGAAACCTCTGTCATGTAAAGACATACTTTAAACAAATGACCACTGGTTGAATATGTACATTAAATGTGCATACTATCCCCTGCATTTATAGTTGTAACTAACCTACAAATGTATTGTTTCTACTTTGTTCTAGTACTGTGTACAGCTCTATATATTCTTTAGTCTATATATAATTTCTTTTGAATCTTGCATCATGTTGCCTGGGTTATAGCTGAAAAGATTCTATTGACCAGTTCACTTACACAGTAAATCTGAATTAAGTAAATGATTTTATGATAGACTTTAAAAAAACATGACCATCTAAGGTTAAAAAAATGAAAGTCAATGAGCTATTATGTATGTGCAAAGAAACAACCCCGGTGCATGCAATATTTTAAAACAAAAACAACAGCCTTTGCTAATTATATATACTAAATCTGGGACTGCACAAAACTGGAGAAAGGAAATATTTCACAACCCTGAGAACTAAGTGATCTTGGACACCTATTGATCATCTGTTTAGCTGACCAAATGTAGTTGACCAAACAGATGCTTACTAAACACACATCTTACAAGCACCAGTGCACACGCACACACACACACACACACACACACACACACACACACACACACACACACACACATATATATATATATATATATATATATATATATATATATATATATATATATATATTTTTTATATATATATATAGATGAGTATATAACAGTCATATACTCATATAAATTAAATTCACTGGATTAACAAAAAAGTGGTTGAGCCACAAAAAAAAAAAATAATAATACATATATGAAGTTTTTGTGTTTTGCTTATTACATGAGTATATGACTTTATTCTGATGTACAGCTTTCAAATATGTTTTTATTTATATTTGATGCTGATTTTGATTTTTATTTGCTGTTTTTGAGAATATTTGCAACAGTGAGTTAACAATAATTTTATAAGCAAATTGCATACTTTTTGTTATTGGTTCGGGGCTGATGAGATCCCTTTTCTGTTTTAAATACCAGCTTTTATATATCTGTAATTAGCACTGAAGAAGTCATTTCAGGAGTGAAACCCAGAGGCTGAATTCAGAGGGGTTATCCTAAGGTGTACATTGTGTGCAAGTCATGGTAAACATTTTTAATTCAGAGACAGCCTTACTACTGTCCCGCAAAACACAGCTGTACAGTACCGTGGCGAGTTGTGTTCACAACCATGCTACATGCTAATGCAGCAGTCCAGGAAAGAGGCATATGCTAATTATCAATGTGCTTTTCTCTCAGAACTGCCTGGCTGAGTCTAGCACAAGGTGACTAGGCAGCTGCTTTGGGCAAATTGCTGGCTGGGGGGGGGGCTTATAAATTCTTCCATGAATTGCAGCTCCGTTTTTTGGCTAGAGCTGGAACACACACATGCAGTAGAAGAGCTGGAAGTAGGTGTGTGATTTAAACTCCACATGAATGCAAGATGTTATTTTTAAGACGCAAACCAAACTTTGATTCCATTTATTTAGCAGCTTGCTTAGAATGAATTACAAAACAATCCCTAAAGAGAACAGAAAGCAGGTATTAATTGTTTTCTTCATACAGCAATAGCTAAACAGGAATGGAAAACAGGTATGTTAGCATGTAGCATGGCACTTATGTGTCTGATTTTTCTTCATATTTAAGTCCAGTCCTTGAGCAAGTCACTTTGTAGTAAATAAGAGCATTGTCATATGAAATATTCTCTTTGGTTGTAATCCTTGGGTTCCTTAATGTTGATGGTGCATTTATTTAGATTTGAATACTTTGGACAGCATGAAATCTATGAGTTTTGAGTTATATTATGAGTAATATTTTATATATGAGCACATTTTTAATTTAGTTTGTTTTACAGGCTCATGGAAGTGATATGCACTGCATTTGGACTACAGCTTTTGTCTAGCACTTAATGCACATGAGAAAGGCTATGAGCAGTTAAAGAGCTGCTTCCTATAGTACATGGTTTGATTCCCATAGACTTAATATGTTTTTTATGTGACTCTGCCAAATTATTTCACTAGACACCAATCTTGGTCAGCTCCAGAAAGGGACACTTGTGTCCTGTGGGCAGTCTCAGACTATTAGCAAATGCATTATACATTTGAGTATGAATCCCAGCACATCTTTTGTAGTTTAATGGGTTGCTAGATACATATTCACTAAATGCAAGATCCAAGAGAAGAGAAGTTCATAGTTTCTCATGCTAAATCTGTTTTCAATGTGAGAGTGTTTTGCTTGTTTTTGCCTTATTTAGAACATGACTGTAAGTAATTTTTTTCTGTAAAATTTGAAATAAAAGCTTTAAATGAAATCCAAATCTTTGGGATAATTCTAAAAGTAAATTACAAAATAGTAAGGGCACTGACAGCTTTGAAGAGTGGTTATGGTAATTTAGGAACAATAATGCCAAGTAATGGGATATTAGTATGGCTGGTGAGGCCTGACTTACTACCCTACATAGAGCCACATTTGTCCACTATCCAGCTCTGCTGACACTGCAGGTATTTGCTGCAATAATATAGCATTATTAGGTAGTATAGTAGGTCAGACTTGTACTGAGTGATGTTAAGGGGTACAGCTATTATTGATGACAGAGAAGACATAGAAAGGGCAAAAATGAGATCTAGGTGTCCTGCAAGCATATGAGCTCCCCCCCTGTAAAAAACAGTATGTTATATGCAGTAATATGTCCTGTTTTTTGTATGAGTTGTGTGTTGTTGAGAAAAAGTTCCTGTAGCATTTATATTCTGGGTAATTGTTTTGCTTTATTCATTACACTAAATGAATTAATTTGTTAAAAGACCTGGATTGTTAATACAGTCTAAACATGTTGCATTTTAGTAATATGTTTTTGCAGTCCCTTCTTTGCAGCCTCCAGCATCTGCAAAGGGGTTTACATTTTTTAGGTCATGTAGTCTGATCTTCTGCATCTATTATATAGTCATTATTGCGTGTTACTATCATATATTCTGCTCTTCAAGAACAGATTGTAAATGATTTAGGTTAAAAACCTATTGCCCTGGAATTTAGCACAGAGGACTGCATCTCTGATCTTGTTAGTGAACTGCTTCCTGTACAGAGTTTGAATTGTTCCACCTTTATTTACCTTCTGAGTGACACTGAGCAAATCACATAACCAAAGAGTACTTTGGAGCAAATGGGGATTTGGTCTGGGCTCCTTAATGGTTTCCAGGACTTCATGCCTAGTAGCTTTGAACCTGTTATCTTTGTTTGCCAGCCATTCCCTATTGCATAGCTGATCTAGTTCAGGAAATGTTATGGCAGTATCACCAGCACTTATTTATTTATTGTTTTTATTTTAACACTGGCAATTTATTCTTCAAGGGTAGCAGATACTGCATTTAGAGATGAAGCACTGAAATGCAAAGTTGTTTGACTGCACCAAAGTATGTGTTAGCAATAACTATCTTTAATATGAAATTATTTAAATGGCTTTTACTTATGCAGAGAGTATGCATATTGGCTTAGAATAGTTTGTCAGGTGATTAATACTTCTTAAATGCTCTCATAACTACTCTTCTATTTAAACAGTGCTATACATGGCTGAATCTTATGGTATGATGCTAGCTATCTTTATACAGTTTCATATAGTTCATCCAATGCTACCAATAAAGCACATGCAATTTATTTCTTCATAACAATAAGGGTGTACACCATCAACAAAGGCTATAAATTCCTGGTGGGGATGGAGGGTGCTATCTGCAAATGAAATCATCTTATGTTGTTAGTCATTTTTAAACAGTTTTTAATCTGGTATTGCAGGACTAATGTACACATGTATAAGTTAAGTTGGAATATGTTGGCTACTGTGTGTTTCTGTGAAACAAAATTCTCAAAACTTCACAAAGCTTTGTTTCCTGGTGTGTTTTGTGTGAAACAAATTTGAAATCTGTCACTTTAGCTATTATTCATTTTCTCTCTTTGAACTTCTTGCAGTTAGTACATTTCCTCCTATTCTCATACCTCCAGTATGATGGCTATTAATTCTATTGTTCTTTGTATATTTAATAAAAATTCTCCTATAAAATTTTTCCTGATCCATCCATCTTTCTCTGTTATACCCACTTCCTTTCCTTACAATATCAGTATATCTGTTCTTCCTCTCTTCTTTTTGTACTTTCTCACTAGGTGTTTCCCCTGAATCTTTCTAGCAACTTTGTCCCACCTCAATCACTGTTATTACCCTGTCCTTCAATTCTGTGAT
Source organism: Protopterus annectens (assembly GCF_019279795.1). Lineage (NCBI taxonomy): Eukaryota > Metazoa > Chordata > Ceratodontiformes > Protopteridae > Protopterus > Protopterus annectens. The sequence goes on along the minus strand of NC_056748.1, from coordinate 538,947,674 downwards.
TATTCTGCTTTCCTGAATCTGTTACTCGTCTCTGTCCTTCCTTTCTCCCCATACACATTTCCATGTGGTGACTCTTTAGTTCCTTGATCTTTCTGACCTTTTAGCTCCTTTTCCATTCTTTCTCCCTCATGATATTCCCCCTCAGTGTGACTTGACTATCATCCCACCAATGTTGCCCTGTTGTATCTCTGTCTGGTGTATTGCCGTTTATTGGGGAATGTATTAGGTCCTTAAAGGTACTTTCGGTGAATGTGAAATAATTGAAGTACATTCACCAAAGCTTCATTCATCAAAATTAGTGATTGCCTCTTTCTCCACTATTGTGTGACACTGGAACTGACATAAATAAGTTTGGTGGTGTAAAATTTTTCTCAAATGTTCACTAAAGGTAGTTTTAGTGAGCGGTTTTCATTTTTTTGTTTTTTTTTTGTTTTAAGTTTGCAGCAACTACTTTAGGCAAGTTGACATGAATCCTTTTTTATTGCTTCCTTTATCAGTCACTGTAATTATTTCTTCCTGTCTTTGTCTGTCATCTTAAAGTTTGGCCATATCCATCCAGTCCCCTTTATCTCCTCTCTTTCTATCTCCATCTGCATTAGGAGTGGCACATGTTCTAAGACATATCTCTCCTATGTATCTTTTTCATTAAATTTTCCTTTTAGGTTATCCTTCCCTAACATTCTGTCTAAACTGATGGCTTGTCTTAGGCAATTTCTAGTGAATGTGTGTTCCCTGTTTCCCAGGTGCAGCTACCTTCATATTTTCCTACATCCCCTTGGTCATGTTTTCTTCTAGGTCTTGTTTCATATTCTTTTTATATTCCCACTTTCCAAATAATATCTCTGTGTCTGTGCCTGTAGTTTGAAGCCCCCACAATATCTTGCTTTTCTCCCCCCTCACTTGTGCCAGATGCTCATAGAATTTTGTATAGATCCCAAGATCCTTATTTGTAGCATCTATGTTCCCTATTCTCCATTTTTTTTCAAGTCACTCTCCATTGTCATAAAAAAAACATCATCCATGAAAGATTTTCTTTATTTTTTCAGGTGTTACCTGTAGTCCTTTTCTGAATAGCATTATCTCTATGGTCTTCCACATCCTGCCTTGTTGTCTACCTTACCTCTGATATATTCTACATGTCACTTTTAGTTTATTTCTTGCAGACATAGTATATCCCCACTGCTGGCCTTTTTATGTCTGCCCAGGACTTTTCTCTTCTTGATGGGGTCTGATTCCTCCTCAAAACTTCCATGTCACCACACCTTTCTTTATGTGTACTTCACTGTACATCTCCTCTGCTGTATAGCAACTTCCCTTCCTTGAGGCAGCTATTAGGCTGGATATTATCCTTAGACTCTTGCCTATGCTGAGCACTGTCCCCTTCCCTCTTATGAGAGGGTTATTATTCATCAGCATTCAACCATATTTACCCTGGATTTAGGCTACCCAAACTATTCTGCTTAAGTCTACTGCTTCCAGCCACCTACTTCCTCTCTTTCTCATCTCTCCATTCCATCTAAATGTCATTTATCTTTCTTTTCCCAAGCCCCTCTTTTTCTTAGCATGCTTTTGATTTTCATTTGTTGCAGGTGTTATTATATCAATTCATTGTACTTGTCACAGTAAGTAAATCGTCCCATGTCCCTCCTACCTTCACATCATTCCTCCCTTCTCAGTTATCCTTTTGCATGCTATGAAGAGTGAGTAAGGTGCTTATCTTATGTCCTAAAGAATCCCTCATTCCTTTTGCAGTCCATTCAGTGCCTTTGACTTTGGTGTCTTCTCATGGTCAGTCTTTCTTCCACTGAATTCATTCTGAAATTGTTTGTTGTTAATGTCTTATAAACTCTGCTTATACCTCCTCTTTTCCTTCATAGTTTTCTGTACCTCTTCTTTATGTGACTCTCTTGGCACCTTCTTCTCTGTTATAGATTCATTTTTGACTTTCTACCACTTTCAATGCCCTCTGTGTTTATTCTCCTTTACTCTTTTTAAGCACTGCCGTCTATGTGATAAAGATTTCCATTTTCACATTGTTTCTATCCATTTATCTTCCTCCTCTACCAATTTCTTTGCTTCCTTGTAGTTTCTGATGCAGTGCTTTTCCATTACTAACCAGTCAGTGTTTTAAGACACACACTTGTCTAACATTCAGCATCCAAGTCTCTTGAGGGATTCATTATGCTTTCTCTTGCCCCTCTCTATTGCCATCTCATTTCTCTGTTATCTGTGTCCCTGCTGCTGCTTCTTTAACTATCCAGCCCTTCCTAGTTTGTTTTCCTCTTGACCTAGACCTGCTTTACATTCATCTCTGTCTCTCTCTGTCTCCTTCTCTCACCCCATCATAGATCCATAGGTTCATAGGTAGTTACTAGGCATGCAGTCGAGAAGGCCATTGAGAAGCCAATCCCAAATAGGACTATCTGGTTAAACAACTTGCTCAAGGTCACTCAGTAGGCAAATAGAGACACAGGGAATCACGTTCTTGTCCACAGAAAGCAGCTTTTAGCAGTTTGTGGTATTAATCCATGGCACTAACTAATAGGTCTTCACCATAAAAATCCACAAAGAAATGGTGAAGCAACTAAGGCACAGAATGTCCTAGTTTAAACACAGTCCGAGGATGAATAAAAAGTAGGTAAAATCCAAGGTAAATTTATTCACTCAAGTAAGCGCTTTCATGATACACATATCACTTCTTCAGACCTTCACACAAACACTTCCTACTCAACTCTATTTAAACAGTATTCAAACCAATCAAATCAAACCAATTAATGCTTGAAGTAATTAGCACTTAAAGTAAAACCAGTCATTCTACAATATGTACAAAATCATACTGGAAAACATTTCAAGTACAGATACGTAATAAATATTGTAACAAAGTGCATTAGTTAAAAATGAATTAGTTAAAAATGATTAAAATGTATATTTAATATGTTTATCTGTCTTTCATTAAAATAATTCAATTTTATTTGAACAACCTCCTATTCTTCAAAACTGGTTTCAAGGGCATTCTATCATTAAGGCCCTTTCCTTTATTAGCTCTTAATCTGATAATCCACCTAGTTTCAGAGGTCTCTGTATGGTTCCTTATATCACCACCTCTCTCACTAGGAATAATTCTCTCAATTACTGAGAACATAAAATTATGGTCATTGCCTTCAGAGGACACATGTTTGGCTAACGCATTAATGGCAACACCATTCCTAATATTTAATAAGTGTTCCCTGATTCTAAATCTTAGCTGTCTGTCAGTCTTGCCCACATAAAATGCAGAACATTTCTGACAGACAGCCAAGTAGACCACATGGTTTGTGTTACAGTTGGCTGCTACACTAAAATCATATATTCGCTTAGTGTCTGGATGTGTAAATACATTCTCATGATTTATGTATATGCATTGATTGTATCTACCACAAGGAACCGTCCCTTTTACTCCTGTCTTATCTTGTCCCTTATTGTGATGTGGATAGCATAACATCCTTTTCAAAGATTTCCTGTTCTTAAATATAAAACTTGGATTTTCCCCTACAACTTGTTTAATTTCTGGACTCTGTGTTAATATATTCCAATTCTTTTTTATCACATTGGTTACTATATTCACATCACTGGTAAAATAAGTAAATAATCTAACAGATTCATTTTTATGTTGAACATCCACATCACAATAAGGGACAAGATAAGACAGGAGTAAAAGGTATGATTCCTTGTGGTAGATGCAATCAATGCATATACATAAATCATGAGAGTGTATTTACACATCCAGACACTAACCGAATATATGATTTTAGTGTAGCAGCCAACTGTAACACAAACTATGTGGTCTGCTTGGCTGTCTGTCAGAAGTGTTCTGCATTTTATGTGGGCAAGACTGACAGACAGCTAAGATTTAGAATCAGGGAACACTAATTAAATATTAGGAATGGTGAAAGACACTAAATTTATAGCAACTGCATACAAATTATTAATTAAGGATGAAATTTCAGGAAATTTTTGCTTTCAGAGTATTGGGGTAAAACAAAGTAACAGTACAGACATCAGATATTAGGAATGGTGTTGCCACTAATGCGTTAGCCAAACATGTGTCCTCTGAAGGCAATGACCATAATTTTATGTTCTCAGTTATTGAGAGAATTATTCCTAATGAGAGAGATTGTGATATAAGGAACCATGCAGAGACCTCTGAAACTAGGTGGATTATCAGATTAAGAGCTAATAAAGGAAAGGGCCTTAATGATAGAATACCCTTGAAACTAGTTTTGAAGAATAGGAGGTTGTTCAAATAAAATTTTATTATTTTAATGAAAGACAGATAAACATATTAAATATATATTTTAATCATTTTTAACTAATTCATTTTTAACTAATTCACTTTATGTTACAATATTTATCACGTATCTATACCTGAAATGTTTTCCAGTATGATTTTGTACATATTGTAGAATGACTGGTTTTACTTTAAGTGCTAATTACTTCAAGCATTAATTGGTTTGATTTGATTGGTTTGAATACTGTTTAAATAGAGTTGAGTAGGAAGTGTTTGTTTGAAGGTCTGAAGAAGTGATATGTGTATCATGAAAGCTCTTAAACCTGAGTGAATAAATTTATTTTGGATTTTACCTACCTTTTATTCATCCTTGGACTATGTTTAAACTAGGACATTCTGTGCCTTGGTTGCTTCACCATTTCTTTGTGGATTTTTATGACTTTATTGTACCTTGGTGGAGTATTTATCCTAGCTGTTTCAGGTCTTCACCATCTCTGTGCCTTTTTGTGTGGTTTAAAACTGTGTTGGGTTTGTTTACTTCCTTGTATGTTCTTGCCCCACCTTCCAGCCCCTATTACTACTTGATGTTTATGGCACCTTCTCCTGTCTGTTTCTTTTTCTAGTGGCAACTCTTTTTTTTAGTGAGCTGCATATCTTGTTTTGCCTTGGTCTGTTCAAGTTCTGCCACCAATGCATTGCTGATAGGCTGTTTAAACCTGTTAGATTGCAATTTTCACCTTGGGTAATTTTGTTTACAGTTTTGTGTGTGTCTTCCTCCATGAACAAGCTAATTCCCTCTCTTTTTAAAGGGTTTTCAAAATGGCCAAGTAGTGGGACTGGATCCATGCTTGCACCCCAGTGGCCTTGCATGGAGGAGAAAGTTAGCATTTTTTTCTTTTCTTTTTATACATAGCATCTGAGTAACCCTCAACTTGCTTTATGTACACTCATTGGTGTGTGTTTTGGCTGCCTCTGGTAAAGCTGCTGATTTGCCTAACAAATGTATATTCTCTACCATAATTTCTTGAGGTTTAGGCTGGTAAAGCCTTGTTTCTAAGAGATTAATGTGGAGGCTTTCTTTCTCCAATTCCTGGATCAATTTAGAGATCCTGGTTAAACAAATATGTGCTTATCTGTATCTGTTTTCCATGTCATTATGTTTCCCTCCTTCTCTTTTCATCAGTCCTCCTATTTTGCCCAGCTTTTCAATGTGTGTCTGGATTTCAGTTTATAGGGCTATGTTTTCTTCCTGCAGAACTTTAATTGTTTTTCTCTCTGTCATTTTTTTCTACTTCCTTTATCAGCGTTTCATTGTTTCCTTTATTAGGACATGCTTTCCGGTATCCACATTAGTGTATGATACAGTTTGAACAGCTGTTATTCTTTTGGGACTGCTTTGAAGGCCTTGATGGTGTTCTTTATCCTCCATTTTTCTTCTGTAGTTGTTTTATGTGCTGAAAATAATTTTTTCTACTTTTCTCTCAGCCTCCATATGGAACTCAGTGGCTAAGCATCCATCTTGCATAGGGTCGCTGATGCCCTATTCACCATCATCTTCTTTCGGCTGTTCCCGTTAGGGGTCGCCACAGTGGATAATCTGTTTCTATTTCTTCCTGCCCTCTGCATCTTGCTCTGTCACACCAACCACCTGCATGTCCTCTCTCACCACATCCATCATCCTTATCTTAGGCCTTCCTCTTTTCCTGTTACCTGGTAGCTTCATCCTTAGCATCTTTGTCCCAATATACTCATCATCCCTCCTCAATTCATGCCCAAACCAATGTAATCTTGCATCTCTGGCTTTGTCGCCAAACCTTCCAACCTGGGCTGACCCTCTAATATACTTATTCCTAATCCTGTGCACCCTTGTCACATACAGTGCAAATCTTAACATCTAACTCTGTCACATCCAGCTCAAACTCCTGCCTTTTTGTCAGTGTCACTGTCTCCAACCCATATAACATAGCTGGTCTCACTACCCTCTTGTAGACCGTCCCTTTCACTCTTACTGGTACTCGTCTGTCACAAATCACTCCTGACACTCTCTTCTCCACCCACTCCATCCTGCCTGTACTCTCTTCTTCACCTCGCTTCCACATTCACTATTACTCTGAACTATTTATCCCAAGTATTTAAACACATCCACCTTCATCACTTCTACTCCGTGCATCCTCACCATTCCTCTATCCTCCCTCTCATTCACACACATATATTCAGTCTTAGTCCTGCTGACCTTCATACCTCTTCTCTTTAGAGCATATCTTCCACTCTCCAGGGTCCCCTCCACCTGTTCCCTACTCTCACTACAGATCACAATGTCATCTGCAAACATCATAGTCCACGGGGACTCCGGTCTGATCTCATCAGTCAACCTGTCCATCACCATTGCAAATAAGAAAGGGCTCAGAACTGATCCTTGATGTAATCCCACATCCACCTTAATCGCATCTTTCACTCCCACCACAGACCTCACTGCTGTCACACTACCCTCGTACATATCCTGTTCCACTCTTACATACTTCTCTGACACTCCTGACTTCCTCATACAATACCACAACTCCTCTCTAGGCAACCTGTCATATGCTTTCTCTAAGTCTACAAAAACACAATGCAACTCCTTCTGACCTTTTCTGTACTTCTCCATCAACCCTCTCAGAGCAAACATTGCATCTGTAGTGCTCTTTCTCAGCATGGAACCATACTGTTGATCACTAATCATCATGTCACTTCTTAACCTAGCTTCCACTATTCTTTCCCCATAACTTCATGCTGTGACTGATCAGTTTAATCCCTCTGTAGTTACTACAGCTCTGCACATCACCCTTAATTTTAAAAATCGGTACCAAAACACTTTTTATCCATTCCTCAGGCATCCTCTCACTTTCCAAGATTTCATTAAACAATCTGGTTAGAAATTCCACTGCCATTTCACCTAAACACCTCCATGCTTCTACAGGTATGTCATCTGGACCAACAGCCTTTCCATTCCTCATCCTCTTCATAGCTATCCTTACTTCCTCCTTGCTAATCCATTGCACTTCATGATTCACTATCCCCACATCATCCAACCTTCTTTTCCTCTCATTCCTTCATTCATCAACCCATCAAAGTACTCTTTCCATCTGCTCAACACACTCTCCTCACCTGTGAGTATGTTTCCCTCATTATCCTTTATCACCTTTACCTGCTGCACATCTTTCCTAGCTCAGTCCCTCTGTCTAGCCAATCAGCACAGGTCCTTTTCTCCCTCCTTAGTGTTCAACCTTTCATACAGCTCTTCATACGCCTTATCCTTAGCCTTTGCCACCTCTCTTTGCCATGCATCTCATCTCCTTATACCCCTGTCTACTTTCTTCATCTCTCTGACAATCCCACTTCTTCTTTGCCAGCCTCTTTCTCTGTATACTCTCCTGTACTCCTCATTCCACCACCATGTCTCCTGGTTGTCCTTCCTCTGTCCAGATGTCATACCAAGCACATTCCTAGCTGTCTCCCTTACTAGCTCTGTTGTAGTTACCAAGCTATTCAGTAACTCTTCACTGCCACCCAGTGCCTCCCTTAACTCTTCCCTGAACTGCACCTCACAATTACCCTTTTTCAATTTGCCCCACTTGAACCTTGGTGCTGCCCTCCTCCTCTTCTTGATCACCAACGTCATCCTACAAACCACCATCCTATGCTGCCTAACTACACTTTCCTCGGTCACCACTTTACAGTGTCCAATCTCCTTCAAACTGGCCCTCCTACATAAGATATAATCCACCTGTGTGCATCGTCCTCCATTCTTGTAGGTCACTCTATGCTCCTCCCTCTTGTTAAAATATGTATTCACCACAGCCATGTCCATCCTTTTCACAAAATCCACTACCATCTGACTGTCTGCATTCCTTTGCTTAACACCATACCTACCCATCACTTCCTCATCCCCTCTGTTCCCTTCACCAACATGTCCATTGAAATCTGCTCCAATCATCACTCTTTCACCCTTGTGTACAGTCATCATGACTTCATCCAACTCACTTCAAAATTTTTCTTTCTCATCCATCGCACACCCAACTTGTGGGGCATATGCACTAACAACATTCATCATTACACCATCAATTTCCAGTTTCATAAACATCACTCTATCCGACACTCTTTTCACCTCCAAAATACTCGTAGTATACTGTTCCTTCAGGATAACTCCTACTCCATTTCTCCTCCCATACACACCATGATAAAACAATTTGAACCCACCTCCAATACACCTAGCCTTACTCCCCTTCCATCTGGTCTCTTGCACACACAATATACCAACCTTCCTTCTGTCCATCATATCGGCTAGCTCTCTCCCTATACCAGTCATACTGCCAACATTCAAAGTTCTGACCTTCACTACTACATTCCTAGCCTTTCTCCTCTCTTCCTGTCTTCGACCATGCCTTCCCCCTCTTCTCCCCCTTCGGCCAACAGTAGCCCAATTTCCGCCAGTACCCTGTTGGCTAACAGTACTGGTGGCAGCCGTTGTTAACCCAGGCCTAGACCAATGCGGTATGTAAACATTTACTGATATCCACATGAATAATTTGGCAAAGTTTTACACCGGATGCCCTTCCTGATGCAACCCTCCCCATTTATCTGGGCTTGGGACCGGCACAAAGAAATGCACTGGCTTGTGCATCCCCAGTGGATGGGTTCCAATCTATTTCATTTTTCATTCATTTTAGAGACAGCTTTGTCTATATTTTCAGCCCAACTGATTATCTGTAATAAGATCAAAACTATTTGGCTGAGATTACTTCTGTGGGTGACTTGTCAGTCTAAAGAGGCTAACACAGTTTTTTAAATGGGAGAGATGGACTGAAATTCTTTGTCTGGAGAACAGTAATGTCAGAATAAGTGATTTTGTTCTTGCTCAAGAAGACCAAGTGTTTTGTCTTGATATCATTATTGCAGTGAATCAAAAGGGGATTCCTGTTTGGCATTCACAGAGTCATTTTTATTATGTACAAAAAGAATTGCACTGCAATTACAAAATTGGACATGTCTAGCTGCTTTACAAGAATAGACATAATTCATAAAGACAGAAGAAATGCAGTAGCCATAGTACTAAGACAAGATGGAGTCCAGCAGTAACAGGCAGTGGTTGTGAGATGGAGTCATTCAATCTGACTAGTGACGTTCTTCCTGACAATTTTTTAATCATTTATTTGCACTGTGAGAAAAGTCATAACTACTTTGGTTTGTTTGGAAACATAACATGTTCTATTGTACTGAATACTTTGGAGAGCTAAAAAAAAACAAAAAACTGAATCAAAAATTTGTTGGTCGTGGATATACTGTGTATCAACCAGTAGGGCAATACAGCTACAATATTGGGACCTGAAACCATGTGATGCTTAGATCTCAAAATATGTTATGAATTTAAGAAAGGTTGTATTTGCTTGGATTTTTCTTGTAATTGAGAGCAAATGCATTTTTTTTTCTTTAATTGTTAATAAGGGAGACCAAAAAGCATGTTTATTGTAACTGAATATGTAGGGAAAGGGGTAGAATATGAGAAACTTAGCAATAATAGAGATTATAGCAGTAGCATGTACGATGTTGTGGATGTAGAAGAGTACATCATATCTTGCAGATGCACAGCACACCCAAGTTTCAGCATGACAACAATGTCTGATGCAGCTGCACATAAATTAGTGGGTAGTAGATCCATCTGCAGTATAACTGTCATAAGTGCTATGGTATGGGTACTTTTACTGTACATTCACAGATCATCTACCTGCATCTCATCCCTCAAACCTCCCAAGAATGAGTCCTCAATGCACTTCCAAGACAGAAAACATGCTTCAATTGGGTCAGATTGCATACTGGGCTGCTTACAGGTCAGTCTAAAACATGACTTTTCTGACCCCTGCATCTTTGTTGTAAATGAATGGAGGATGTCAACGGTTATCCTCTTGTACAAAGGTGGGGCATCAATGGACCCAGGTAATTATTTTTAAGGCTATCAAAGTGATCATTATGAAATTAATAAATAAGGGCATAGGTAACCTACAAACTCTTGACCCAGGCCAGTTTCAGTTCATCAGGGGCACTATCTGAGGACCATAATACATGCTTTAAGGTGGAAAAGGTGCTACTCAGCTTGACATGTAGTGGAGGTTTGATCCACAAGTGAGGATATTTTGCCATATGAATCTATCACACCAATGTGTCTTATTCATCTGCTGATAAAGTATTACTACCTTTAACTGAGTATTTGATGTATCATTAGTTTTCTGAAGGAATATGAGATTAGATAGAGTTGGATCATTCATGGCACAAAAGGCCAGACATAGATCTTCACTGAGGAGTCTGTAAGAGACTGAATACAGAGAAAGGGCTGCCAGTCTTCCCTGATAACTAAGATTTTTGTGGCCACCTAACTTTTTAGTTATGAATCTCAGGGATCTCTCAAGTTGTGTAGTATGTTTAGATAAATACATGCCAAAAGATGCACTATATTGAATAATGGGTCTGAAAAATATGAGTAAAAGGGAATATTAAGGCTTCTTTGGACCTAGCAGAGATGTCTTTCAAAATTAGATGAACCAGATAAAAGGCTATGTCAAGATTTCACATGAAACAAACACCACATCATTTTGGCATAAGACAACCATTTACTGATCAACAATTTCATAATCACAAACATAATTTTATCTAATTTTAGATAAAGTCCAGATCCCCATGAAAAAAAGACCACACCATTTTGGCATAAGACAACCATTTATTAATCAACAATTTCTTAATCACAAACATAAATATATGTAATTGCAGATAAAGACATACCCTGGGATTCAAGAAGCTCCATGCAAGAATAAGACTATTTTTGCATGGGGTGGTTCATGTCCATTTAATATAGCAGTGTGCCTTGCATATGCATGAAGGCAAGCTTCTGTTTAATCTAAACAGACACAAACCATGAACAAGTGCAGGGGGGCATGTTTCAGTAGTGCCTGCAGATGTAACTTGCCCCTTCACTCAGAATGTGCCGTATGGCACTTTGTGACATAGACGATTGTCAATGTACATAATACTAGAGCCTGGCTCTAATATTATATACTAAACCAGTGTCCGCAGACACTGAAATGTAAGTAGCTAACATTTCAATGTCTGCTGATATTGAAATAAAAAGAAAAAAAAACACAAACACACCTAAAATCCTACAACAGTAAAACTGCTGTACAATCTCAGCCTCACTACAGGATATGTGCCCAATAAATGGCGTACAGCAACAGTAGTCCCACTCCACAAAGGTGGCGCCTCTACAGACCCTGGAAACTATCACCCCATAAGCCTGACTAGCCCAGTCTGCAAGGCTATGGAGAGGATCATCATGGAACTCATAAACAAAGACATTGGGGACCTACAGACACTAGATCCTACCCAATTTGGCTTCGTCAAGGGCAGATTCTGCCTTTTGCACCTGATCAACTTCTTCAAAACAGTCACCAAGGCCATAGATGAAGGGAAGGTGGTCCACACAGCCTATCTGGACCTCGCAAAGGCATTTGACACAATACCCCACTTGGGTATCATAGATAAGCTATCCAGCCTAAATATAAACCCCTATGTCACAAGATGGGTCACAAACTGGCTCAAAGACAGAACCCACAGAGTCAGAGTTGCTGGAGCCATGTCAGACTCGAAACTGGTCACAAGTGGTGTCCCACAAGGTTCTGTCCTGGGACCTCTCTTGTTCGGTATTTACTTTTCTGAGGTATAGGCCAACGTGGGAGGACTATGGCTCGCCAAGTTCGCAGATGACTGCAAACTGGGTGCCATAATCGACTCTCCAGCTGACACAAACATCCTTCAAAAAGGTCTCGCAGAGAAGGATAACTGGTGCCAGAGCCATGGTCTAAAGCTAAATGCCAAAAAGTGTATAGTCATACCCTTTGGCAAAAACAATGTGCCCACAAATTACCACATAGGTGGTAACCCATTAAGTACAGAGAAAGTAATTAGGGATCTGGAGACCCAAGTTGATAGCAATCTCTCCTTTGACAACCACATTGCCAAAGTGGTTAGAAAGACCTTCTACATAGCCCACCTCATCATGAAAGGATTCACATCTAGATCAAGAGAGGTAATCGTGCCCCTTTGTTCATCCCTCATCAGGCCCATCATAGAATACAATGCCCCCTTTGGGATGTACCTTACCCGACACCTGCAGCAATTATAAAGACCCCAAAAGTACCTCACCAGGAGGATCAAGGGACTCAAACAAATGCCATATGCTGCTCAGTTAAAAAAACTCCAGCTCTACTCAGTTGCATACCGCCTACTTCGAGGCGATCTATGCCTGACATATAAAGCTATGTCCAACCCAGAATTAATGGACATGCTCCACCTCAGTAAATCTAAATCCCTTAGAGCCACGTGCTCGAGGGACTTGAACCTCAGCACAGAAATAAATAGAACATGCTGGAGGGACAGATTCATAACCCAGAGGCTCCCTTCGCTCTGGAATAGAATTTCAGTTCATGTTAGGCAGAGCACCTCACTGACTCTCTTCAAAAATAATCTTGATGAGTGAATGGGGATCATAGGTTTGTCCCGGGGATTACTTCCGTGTCACTATTAGACAGAGGCACAGTAAACTAAACTTTAAAAAGGGCACAGTATACTCAAATCAAGGGATGGCATAAGCCAAACACAATCGGGCTAGGCTTATGAATGCACTAGGGCAGATAGCCTAGTATGAACCTATGAACCTATGAACAAGTGCACCTCCCTGACTGTATGCACTCTTGCCCTACATGCATGGAAGCAGTAGGGCAAGAGGAAAGTAATAAAAATACAAAAAAAATTTATATTTTTTCATTAAATAAAACCAAAATTTAAGTGGTGCGCAGCTTGTTTGCGCAGTGTGCTGCTATGCTTAGTCTGGCTGAAATCCTGAAAATGATAGACAAGTGCTACTGTGATAGAAAACAACATCAATCTGCTGTAGCATAGTGGTACTGCCATGATTTAACATGTAGAACATACTTGGTTCGAATCCCCACTCTGCCAATTTATTTAATAAACTTTTAAGGAATTTGAATGATAGATGTCAATCATATGGCTCATGTATAGCACAGTAGGGGTGGGAATATGTAAAATATAAATGTAAAAAATAATTTATAAATTTAATGAAAAAAATAGATTTATCCAATGCTTTGCTGGTGTAAGCATTGCTTACCTGCTTTCAGCTGTGCTTATCTGGTTTAAGCATTGCTATGTGGATTTGCGTGGAGCTAAGCATAGTTCAGCATTTTAAAACTGGCCAATCAAGAAAACGTGCAGGAAAACTGCCCTATTTAAACTGCACAGGTGGGAATACAGCCATAACCATTTGGGATTGCTCACAGCAGGACCAAAATCTCAGATGTGGGTGAAGGTGTTAGCTTCTGAGTGCAATGCTGGGGCATCCAGGAATCCAGGGTCATGGTTGCACTCCTAGTAAAAACATCATGATTCCCGGCTGCTGCAGGGCCAGTACCAGGGCTCCCAGTACAAAACAGAGTTCTGGGACCAGTTTGCACTCAATTTCACCAGTGCCACTGGCATACCCCGGACTGGTGAGCAGGTATATTACTACCACAATGACCTGAAGCAGAGGAGGGGTACACTCTTGGACCAGTGGATCCAAGAAGCCCGAGTGCAGGATGTCCCACATGTCTGTAAGTATGCAGTCTTATGTATCTCTAAGTATTGAAAAAGTAAAACTTCTGACTGTGCAGTTGTGATTAATGTGTCATCTCTCCCCATACAGCTGCTGCGGAGAGGTCCCAGAATGTCGAGGCTCATCCCAGTGACTAGTCCAGCTGCATCGGCATTATGGTGAGTACAGAATACCTCCTAATATTAGCAGTAATAAATCAAAAATATAGTAATGGTGGTACTGTCTGTATATATAATTGTGCTGTAAATGGAATAAATGTCAGTATCAGGCTGCCAGCATTACAATGGAGTATTTCCAGCTGCTGTGTAATACAGATGTCTGTAGCAAACAAGGTACAATATACAGGAGAGGAATAGTAGAATATGTATGAGCGTGTCTGAGTGAACCTGCCAAGAAAGTGCCATGTCAGGGCTACCGTAATACTTAGAAATGAAAAGCATTCCCCTGTGCAGATCATGCAGGAATTGTAATTGTGGATTTCTGAATTGTACACAGATATGCATGTCAAAACTGATAAAGGTGATCCCAAACACTGGTGTGTGTCATCTCACTTGTACCTGAAAAACAGAAATGTGTATGTCCTGCAAAATGAATTAACTGAGGTGAACTGATTTAGCACTGCTTGTCTGCATACTTTAGAATGGGCATGTCAAATAACTGAAAAAAGCAACAGTGCATATTTCCGTTAGAATGTGTTTTACTTGTGTGTCTGCCAGCATTGTCCTGTGTTAATCTTTCAATTTTAGCTATATGTAGCTGTGAATGTACAAACAAATGTATAAAGCTAACAGGTGCAGACTTAAAGCCTACACTGTGTATTCAGGAATCTAAATTGCAGTATGTACTTGTAAAACAGTCAAATGTGCAATCCAGCTAATGTGCACATGTTTTTCAAACACTCACACCAATGCCTATTGTGTATGCATAATTTGTACTGAAAATGGGAAACAAATAATGCAACATATGATAAGAAAAGTACTATGCACGAAAATATGTACTAGATAGAAATGTCACAAGCAACAGAAAACACCTCCCCAGTAGCTCCGTCTGATAAGAACTAGGCCTGTAGTTAAATTTTGCACACACACCATGGTTCGATTCCTGGGACCACCACTAAATTGTCAGTCTGGTTCTACAGTTGTAAAGTGCAATCTGAACAGAAAAGTAATGTACTGCAACACATGTATTTTCCACACAGGGTACACAGATAAAGAAATTTGAATAGAAATACTGGTATGATGTGTATAACTATGAAAGGTGTACCATTGCTGTTTTGATCAGCCCTAGTCCTACAAATAGATGCCAGCTAGACATCCACACTCTGCAGTCTGGCCCAGACAAGCCCCTCAAGTGTCATGCTGTCATGGATAGTTTCCCCAGTTACAAAGAAACCTACACACAGAGAATGTCACAGTAGATGTATGTCAAAAACACAACATACACTCCAAGGCCTGCAACTAATATGTGAATCTGAAATATGTGTAGAAACAGCAATGTAATGTCCACACAGTTAATCTGCACAGGGCCCACAGGTAAAGAAATCTGTATAGAAACTGGTATAATGTGTATAACTAAAATAAGGTTAGAGTTGATATGTTGATATGTACAGCTATTGGTGTGCTGTAGCAGCCCCATGGCCCAGGTAGAGTGTAAGTGTGGTCAGAACGTAGAGTAGTGAATAGTACTGTACTGACAAATATACTTGATAGCAGTTGTCAATTGAATCTGTTCCCTTCTCCCATCACTCAACTGATACAATCATCACACTAAAACCAACATGGGTATGTTCCTAAATAAACCTCTACTGTTGGGACCATTGTTCCATTTGGTTAAAGTTTATTGTGTATTGCTTTTTATAGGTATTTGCATTATTACACACATACATTTTATTGTATACATATATTATATACCTATATAAATTCATTTATAAGAAGATTTTTTTATTAATGTATTTATTATTTTCTAAGTTTTACATGTACACAGAGTTATATTATCAATTCTGATTATTTTATTTTTAAAAAATGTTGGATTTCTTTAAGAAAGTCATGTGATGCAATCAGTTACAGTTTATAAAGAGATTGAAGTCAGTGATGTATTTGTTCTGAAGAAGCTCATGTTAAATAAAGTGAGTGAAAGCACTTAACTTATCAACGGTCCTGTGGTTGGATTTATTGTCTCTTTCTGGTGTTATTTTGTTTTATTCATATCAGAAAGTTTGAAGAGCTAGGAAATTACTATTATTTGTCTTTATAATGATTATTAGACAGATGTTAGACTCTGCTTTGTTTAATGAATTGTGACACATGTTTAAGAGGAAAAGTGGACTCATTTACTCACATTGGACTACACATTCCTGGAAACCTAACTGAAATGTCCTCAAATTACTCGTGAACTTAAATGAAACTGCCTGATTAATAAGCGTAATTTACTTTAACAACCTGAATCCATAAGCTATCTGATCTATATATGCTACATTATATATGTCACTTGCATATGACAGTCTCTAGAGCACATGAAAAAATACATATTTTTGCAACATGCTATATTTGCACTAACTATACATTCTAAACTAACTCAATTGGCAACTGACAATTTATTTATTTGAAACATCAGTCTAAATATTAATTGTGCCCTTGAGATATTACTGCCATTTTGACAAAACAAACCTGAATTGAAAAAGGAAAGTGATGGTAGTCACTGACTTGTTTAATGGATTACAATGCATGTACAAGACGGACTACTGAATGTTATTTCCGTTTACTTATGTTTGCTGAATTTCTTTTATTAGTACTGATTTAAAACAAGGATAAGAAAGGGAAGGGAAATCTCTGTTTCCGGTTAAGGGAGGAGAGGCTTAAGAGTATTCTAACTGCCCCGAGAACTCTCTAAGATGCTCTAAACACTATTTGATTAATACTTACCTAAGGTTAGTCTTGATTACCATATGGGTACCTACACATTCATTCTAGACTTGCTGTGATTACCCATTCCTGGAAGCAGGAGGTGCCCTATGCAGGATGGGAATTGTCAGGGTGATCATAGTTCATTCTTAGACTCTGCTTTGTAAATCTATAAATATATAAAAGCACTGCACACTAGAATGTAGGGCGCATCTACTCAGAGTCAGGATACCACTGATAAGACATGTCTTTTCATAAGTGTAAGTTGAAGTTTGTGAGCTGAAGAGTGGGAAAGTAAAGGAAGACAGTATACCTACAGTAAATTCATATTTAATTGGTAATCATGCATTGTCTTCTACAGAGTCCTTTTAGTCAAATTATTTTAGTAATAATCTATTTGTTGTTGGCTTATTTAGTGTATGCTCCTCTGTTGCATTTAATTTATCTGAAATTACATATCTGACATGTTTGGGATCTCTTAAGGGTAACTAAATATTGGATATTTTCTAAGTCAACATAATAATTGTTTACACTACTAACATTCCATCCTGATATATAAAATACTATAGAATAATATAGAATTTCAAGTCTCTTTTAAGAAAATTCTTCATATAATAATTTAACATATGGAGCTCAGTTGATATTGTTGGTTAAAGGTATGAGTGATAATCCAATAGATCTATCTTTATCTATTGGATTAGGAATGACTTTCATTCCATGTTTAATGGGAAATTCATATTTACTTGTATTTAATACTTTAGAATTAATGTTTTATAGAAGTACTTGTTTAAAGCCTGACCAGAATTTTACCCTACTTGTATTTAAAGAAGAAAGAACATTAAATTACACTCCCAAGTTTACACACATAAAAATAACAGTTGATGTTATCAGAGAATATGGCATAACTACTATAATCAAAATAAAAAAGAAGCAAAATGTTTCTTCCAACAATAACTTGAAATGAATTTAACATTCTTATCATTAAATACTAACGGCTTAAATAATGCAAATAAAAGATCAAACTTACTAAAATATTTAAATCTAAATAAGGCACAAGTAGTATTTCTCCAGGAAACACATTTTAAGACTAATGATAGCTTTATTTGGAACCCTAAGGATAATAAAGTCTTAGCTCAATCCTCCTATAGAACAAAGACAAAATTAGTATCAATTTTCAGGAAGAAAAACATAATCACTCCAAACGTTATGTATAAATATGAAGACAAAGAAGGTCTACTAGCGTTTATTATAATTAAATTTAATAACAGAATATGGCCCTTAGCTAACCTATATTGGTTCCCAGGAATTGGAGCATCAAAAGGCTCATGCAGCAAGCAGCCAATCAACACTTAGATTTGCTAGTCAATGCCCACAAAAGCCCGTGAAAATTAAGGCACAAAAAGCAGTGCTCTCAGCTATGTGTTGCCTTTTTGTAAAAGGTGAGGTACTTAAGGTCTGAAATTTCTTTTCTTTGCTGGTTCAGATTGTACGGCTGTTCTGGATATCTTCGGTGGATTGCCTGGTGTGGTCTTCTTGTGGCTGTGTCCTTGTCTGCTGTCTTCTTTTGCTGCTGGAGCCTGGAATCGGAAGGAAGGATTCAAGATACTCGGGAGCCATAGCCCTGCTGCTTGCTTGCTTGCTAGAGCCTGGAAGGGAAGAGTAGTGCTGTGGACTGGGTGGTGTTGTGTTTTTCCCCTGCCTGCTGCTTGCTTGCTGTGCCTTTGCAACTCGTCTTAGCTGCCTGTCCTGTTCTGGCTGAGAGATTGTTTAAGGAGCCCTGTTGCTGCTTTTCTGGAGGTAAGCGGAATTTTTTTAATATGGATGGATTGAAAGAGGTAGATTTTCAAAACTTAGTGTGGCAAGGGGAATGAGATACTGCCAGCACAGCTACTAGTGAATTTTGTAAATATTAAACTTATATTAATCCACTAGCTGTGTTGGCACTATCTCATTAATTGATAGTGACAACAAATGATTTGTATAAGATGCTTGTAACTGTATCTAGATGTTCAACATGTTGTGGTGATTATTAACTAGAACAATTTCTAGTTTGTAATCAAAACATCTATCTTAATCTGCCGTTTCTAGGATACTGTCTGCAGACTGAGATATATAGCAAGGGTTGGTTTGGCTGTTTTTACTGCAGTTATTGTAATTTTTTTATTTTTCATGTGGGTGCAATTTGATTTATTATTTTTCATGTGGGTGCAATTTCATGTTACAGTGAATGTATACTGACTATGAGTTACATAGGGTTCTTGCTATGATTGTAGAACTATCATTTCTCTAGTTTGTCATCACTGCTATGTTTACCTTGATCTGCATTTTCTAGGGTATACCAAGGCTTACTTTGGCTGTTTTTACTGCAGTGTTTTAAATCTTTCATGTGGTTTTGTACTTTGTTACAGTGAATATATAATGACTACATGATTTGTATAAGATGCTTGGACTGTAGAACTGTCTTTTCTAGTCTGTCATCACCGTGATGTTTACCTTGACCTGTGTTTTTCTTTCTAGGGTGTCTATGCCTAGCATGTACTGTCTTTGGTATATAGCAAGGCTTAATGTAGCTTTTTGTCTAGCTTGTCATCACTGTTTACCTTCATCTGCGTTTTCTAGGGTATACCGTTTGTACCAAGGCTTAGTTTGACTGTTTTAACTGCAATGTTATTTTAAATCTTTCATGTGGTTTTGTACTTTGATGTTACAGTGAATATAAGATACATGATTTGTATAAGATGCTTGGACTGTAGCACTGTCTTTTCTAGTCTGTCATCACAATGATGTTTACTTTGACCTGTGTTTTTCTTTCTAGGGTGTATTGTCTTTGGTATATAGCAAGGCTTAATGTAGCTATTTGTCTAGCTTGTCATCACTGTTTACCTTGATCTGTGTTTTCTAGGGTATACAGTCTATACCAAGGCTTAGTTTGGCTGCTTTAACTGCAATGTTATTTTAAATCTTTCATGTGGTTTTGTACTTTGATGTTGCAGTGAATATATGATACATGATTTGTATAAGATACTTGGACTGTAGAACTGTCTTTTCTAGTCTGTCATCACCGTGATGTTTACCTTGACCTGTGTTTTTCTTTCTAGGGTGTCTATGCATTGGGTGTACTGTCTTCGGTGTATATAGCAAGGCTTAATGTAGCTATTTGTCTAATTTGTCATCACTGTTTACCTTGATCTGTGTTTTCTAGGGTATACAGTCTATACCAAGGCTTAGTTTGGCTGTTTTTACTGCAAAGCATACCTCCCAACCATACCGAATTACTCGGTATTTACTGAGTTTTGGGGTCCAAATGAAGGGGTGCCACGATTCCCGATTGGCACCCCTTCATTTCCGATTTCTTTGCTTCATTCTTTTTATTTTTTAAAAAATCGCGCTGTCGGAGCTGACATCATCATGTGCGCGATGATGTCAGCACCGTCAGGGCTACCAGCCAGTCGGAATTGAGCTCAAGGAGCTCACGTCATTATTTCCGGCTATTTCTGGCTGGCTGTGAGCGGGAATACTGAGCAGTGAGAAGTTGAACCTTACCAGGCAGTAATGTTGCTCATCAGTCATTTTATTTTTTTTCCAAACCGGGCCGGCTGCGAGCAAGAATACAGCAGCAATGGGAATTACAGGCAACAGTACTATATCAGTTTTATTTTTCCAAGCAGCAGGCAGGCAGCGTGAGCAGGTAAGCGTGGGACAATTGTGGATACGTGTATTTATGTGTTCTGTATCTGTGCACATGTCCGCATTACATATACATGTTGGATGCTGTGTGTTTATATTTGCACATGTACTCAGGCATATTTTAATGCCATTTCATTTACCTACACAGTGATGGAGTTTAGCTGCAGAGTTATCCATATTTCTGGGGACAGTGCATTTAGCTACAGAGTGATTAGGATTGCAGTTCTGCGGATTGCTGAGAGGTACTGCTGCAGATTCTTTCTCTTAAGAGGGGTGTGTGTGTGTCTGAGTTTTTACTAACACATTTAAAGATGTCATTGCATGATAATTTTTGCAACTTTTAAACACATTCATGGCCTTATGGCTAATTAACATGAGGTTGAGATTTGAAGGCACAGGACAGTTTTAAAGAAACCGGGCCGATTATTTTTTTTTTCTGGTAGACTGCAGGATCACTCCATTGTAGTTGACATTTTTTTTCTTTTTCTCTTTCGTTTTGCATGTGTCGATTATACAAAATTGGTTTCTCAGGTTTCTAAACTAGATGAAGTTGGCATTGTTGAAATAATTACAGGAAAAGCTTTGAGTTCTTTAGTAAACTGTACCAAAGTATCAACTTCTGACTTCTGCCTGATGTAATCTGTCAGCAATAGCTAATAACTGTCTCCTAGTGTTCTAGAAACGTAAGGCTAATGAAGTTCTGATATAGTGGGTCACAGCATCCTTGTGAAAATTGAAAGTTGACAAGATTCTGACATTTTATGATTTGCACAGAGATGGCCAACTGCATTTAGTAGATTGCTGGGCAGTTTTAGAACTGGAATAAAAGATGAACTCTCCTTGTCTTCCTCTACTTTGACAAAACAAACTGGAAAGTAGCCTTCATCATATAATAAACACAAAGAAGGTCCCTCTAATAACATAAATGAAATTTCCTATACGCATTGTATAGTTAACATTTGTTGCAAGAATGATTACTCCAGATATATATATATATATATATATATATATATATATATATATATATATTGTGTGGGTGTGGTGGACTTTTATGATGGGCATGTTCTGAATTGGTAGTTTTGTCATTATTGGTTCATGCATTTGTTTCATTGCCTACTGGAAAAATGTTCAAACAATAAGTTTAAATGCGCTCTGTCTAACAAGTGTGCTGTATTATACAAGGAATATAATTTAATAAAGTCAGGAAGGTGTATCAAAGTATACATGTATGTTTTTTGTTTTGTGTGCAAGGGGCCAATTATTTGAAAATAGCCAAAAGGTAATCTTTATCCACCACTGGTCAGATGCATTTTCTTTGAATGTGGTGTATGTGTTTCAATGCTATTTCAATGAATGTGAGTTTCAATGGCAGAGAAGTTTTAATGCCAAGTCTATTTTCATTGTGAGACAGTATTCTTTGTTTAGCAGCTTTGTTTAGCAGATGTCTTAGTGTTTGTGCATTCACTGCATTGTGCTATAAAATGTAAAAATAAAATCCAAATAATCATTGTAGAAGTAAAGCGGGACATTTGGAATGGCTGCAGGGGGACTCTGATGCCATATTTTGGTTGTCTGTTCTTCAGTTTGTGTTTAAAAGTTGGTATCCCACAATTCCATTGGAGTGAGTGGGGTTACATAATTATGTATGCAAATTTGATGTTAATCAGCGTACAGATTTGTACCTATTTTTCATGGGCCTTGTCCAGATTTTTGATGTTTCCAGGTTGAGAGGTATGCTGCAAAGTTATTTTAAATCTTTCATGTGGTTTTGTACTTTGATGTTACAGTGAATATATAATACATGACTTGTATAAGATGTTTGGACTGTAAAACTGTCTTTTCTAGTCTGTCATCACCGTGATGTTTACCTTGACCTGTTTTTCTTTCTAGGTGTACTGTCTTGGGAATATAGCAAGGGTTAATGTAGCTGTTTTTCTTTGGGGCTGTAAATGTGAAATATTTGATGTGGTTTTGAGCCTGTTACAGTGAATATATACTGGATATTTTCTTATTAAATACGTTTAAACATTTTGTTGTGGTGTAGATATTTAAGTTTTGAGACTACTTGCAAATTTATTTAGTGGCACTGTGGGTCACTCTACCCTGGCATTGGTCAAACTACCAATGTTTAATATTACTATTGCACAGTAAGCTGAATATACTTTGTTAAGGCCTTAAAGTTTCTGATAAGGAGCAGGTGGCAATGATTACCTTGTAGTCTGGGGAAAAGGGGGGTATAGTTAGTAAACTTGTGCCAGCCTTTCCCGTGTGTGCATAAATCAGACCTCAGTGTGTCTCAACTGCTTGAACGGGGTCCAAAGCACTGACTGGACAAATAGGGTGCTGGAGGTCTTCACTTGGCCACTATGCTCAACTCTATAGCTGTCCCAGTGGGAGATGGTGGTGGGGATCTGGAGTGGAAAAAGGGGGCGAAACCAGCCCCAAGTTGACTGGTCTCTGTGCTGTTGAGAGAAATTGCACTTAATATGGGGTGTTGCATCTGGAATACTGTGGGGCTATGTAATTCGTCTTTATCATGTCAGCCCATATGGTCTATTTTATTGTTATTCAAGTTATTACTGCTGCAGCCAGAGGGTATTATGATTGCTGAGCTACATATTTCATCTTTATCATCATGTCAGCCCACAATGTCCGGTTTGTCTTTATGCAAGTTATTACAGTTGTAGCCAGAGGGTATGATTGCTGAGCTACCATGTATTTCATATTTATCTTGTCAGTCCACGGTATGCCTGAACTTTCTTGCTGTGTTCAGACTCCGTTTGGATAACTTTTGCATTGGGTTCTACATAACAGTAGATGGTTTTAACTTGGTGCATTGCTGTAGTGTCTGACCCATGTGTTTTACACACAGTTGAATGCATTATGTACATATTCTGCTGTCACACTAGGTTCATGTGTAACAGCTGCAGAATGTCCCTCAGACAGGAGTTGCTTCTGCCTTTCATTGCTTGACCTTCACTGTTAATTTTTCATGTGGAGTCTCTTGTGTTTTTTTTTTCCTTATACCAATTTGGTATTACTAGGGTGTGAAGGTCTGGAGATTCACATGTGAATGTGACCAACTCTGGCTAGTGGCTACTGACTGACACAGGCCCCACCAGGCACTGGTGTTGGTCACAAGTGTTTTGATTTTGTATTAATAGCTGTTTCAGTTTATTGTAGTGTTGTTGAGCAAGGATCCTGCACGAATCATGTTCAGGAAAAAGTCAATAAATCATCAAGAAAAGGCTGAAAACATGTCTCCTAAGAGGTTTTTCTGCAGTTATAATAAGGTGTGGGAGCAAAGCTACTCATGGGTGCGACCTGTTCCAAATGCAGATGCCATGGCAAAGTGCACATCCTGTGGAACAATTTTCACTGTAAAATGGATGGGGAAAAGGCATTGAAAAGACATCAGAAGTCAGACAAACATCAGCAAAGCCTTCAGTTCCAGAGGTAGAACCTTGTAATGACAAAGTTTATTCAGCCACGTAGTGCAACCAGTGAAGCTTCCAAAGTGACTGCAGCTGAAGTGACAGCAGTCTATCATGGAATGAAACACGGTCACTCATATGTATCCATAGATTGTGGAGGTAAGCTGGCACCAACAGTTTTCCCTGATTCTACTTTGGCTTCGAAATTCAGCTGTGGGAAGACAAAATCTGAGAGCATTATCATGAATGTACTTGCACCTCATTCAGAGGAGCTCCTTTTGCAGGAACTTGGCAATTCCTATTTCTCAGTGGGATCAGACACATCCAATAAAGGGAAGAGAAAAATGTTCCCTTTGGTTATTCAGTACTTTACTCACACCCATGGCACACAACAGAAACTCCTTGATTTCTACGAGGATCATAACGAAAATTCTGAATGTATCTTTACTAGAATAAAGGACATCCTTGTGCATAAAGGACTAAAAGTACAAAACATTGCTAGCTATGCTGCAGACAATGCCTCAGTAGATTATGGAATGCACAGGTCTGTTTTTAAAAGTTTGAAATCTGAGGTGCCTCACATCATTGCAGCAAACGGTTTATGCCACGTAATACATAACTGTGCCAAGCATGCAAGCAAGTCCCTTGCAAAGTTTGATGTGGAGACTCTGGTTTTGGAAGTACATAGTGAGTTTTCAGCATCTGCTAAAAAAATGGCACTGTTGAAAGACTTCTATTCTTTCCTAGACCAGGACTTTAGGGAAATCATGCAGCATGTTGTAAAAAGGTGGCTGTCTTTGTTCCCAGCTGTGGTGAGGCTGGTAGAATGCTGGCCTGCTATTAAATGTTATTTTATTAATCAAGGGCCTGAGGACTGTCACCCCCTTATCTGGACATTTGTGGAGGCCGATGAGGATGGCATCAGTGAGGATATCTCAGAGGCAGAGTGCTACATACATTTCATGCACTACATCCTCCAAGTATTCAACAAGTCTATAAAACTTGAAAGTAACACTCTCTCTGCTCCGTTGTATACCGTGATGAAAAGTCTTAAAGATGAGTTGCAGAAAAGGCTAGATGACCAGTTCTTTGGTGCTAAAGTTTCATCTTCCTTACAGCACTTTACTCCAGCTGTCATACAGCAGGTCTGTAGGACCTTCTGTGATTTTTTACAATAAAGCACTTTGTTACCTACAGAAGTGGTTTGACTATGATAATAGTCCCTTTAAAGCTATGCAGGTCCTCAGCCTCCAACATCCTGTAACGTGGCCAGAACTGCATACAGTTGCAGACCTCTTCAAATTGGATGTTGACATTGAAGCACTTTACTCAGACTACTGTACTTTAACTGCTGCATTGCCAGTCCTGTTACAGATGACAGCGGCATCTGTAAGTGATCGCTGGGTGACTTTTTTTTAGTAAAGCTCCAGACTGCAAGCCACTTTACAGACTGGTGCAGTTTGCCCTTTCAATCCCCCCCCCCAGCAATAGCTTTGTGGAAAGGGTTTTTCACTTATGGGGAATGCGTGGACTGATACAACAAATAGAATGCTTGTGTCTCTTGTGAAGGCAGAGTTGCAGGTCAAGCTAAACTTTAACATGAGTTGTTCGCAATTTTATTCATTTGTGAAAAATAACCAGCCATTACTTCAGGCTGCTAGATCACATGCCAAATATAGCTTCAAGTATAAGCAACGATTTCTAGCAAAACTGTGAAGACACTTTAAACAGTTGCTTTTCTTTTACTATTGTGTGTGGTGAACCCTTAATGTACTGCTTTGAATGAATTGGTGTTTTTAATATCTAAGTAATTGTATTTCCATTTTAGTACTACCTACATGTGATATTAGACTTAGGCTTAGTCTTCCCATGCTTGTGTGTGATGTACTGTTGTATGTAGTGAACCCTTGAATGAAGTATTGCTAAATAAAGTTTTTTTTTTAATTTACTTCTGACTCGTTGCACATTTTTCTACTTAGTGGTAACTGTATGGGATATTAAAGACTTGTGCTGAAGGGTGCTAGAGTAAAGGGGCATGGCTATTAAAGGGAATGGGTGTGGCTTGATTGTACATGGGGCGGGGCTTGTTTGTCAGGAAATGGTACAATAGAAAGGTGGCAACCCTACTAACAAAGCTCCAGGGACCGATGGTATAATTATGGAAATTTACAAACTCTTCCCTTCAACAGTAATCTCCCGTTTTCATAAAACTTTGCTAGAAGCCCAGTCAGAAACAAAAATACCACCCTCATGGAAATATTCTCTCATAGCACCAATTCTAAAAGATAATAAACCATCAGACCTTTGTACCTCAAAAGACCTATATCATTACTGAATAATGATTAGAAAATATTTGTGTCAATCCTAGCTAACAGAATGAAAATTCCACTTTCAAAGACAATTAATAATGATCGAACTGGATTTTTATATAAAAGGCACACGCATGATAATATTAAAAGGATGCTTACTCTTATAGATTATGTGAATAAATAAGATAGAGAAACACTTGTAATCAGATTAGACATAGAAAAAGCCTTTGATTCCCTCAACTGGGAATATCTATTTAAAACTTTAGCATGATTTGAATTTCTTCCTTCCTTCATCTGATTACTAAAAAACATATATATTAATAACTTAACCTATATTAAATTAAGTTCTTTCACCTCAGAATCTATCCATATAATGAAAGGTACTACACAAGGATGCCCCCTTTCTCCTATTTTATTTGTTTTGGCTATAGAAATACTTGCAGAAATAATATACAATAATTCAAGAATAAAAGGAATAGAATTCTATGACCAGTACATATAAAAAATAATGCTTTTTGCTGATGATATTTTATTAACCCTATCAAAATCCAGAGAGTCATTAGGAGAGCTAGAAGAAGTAATGGAGAAATTTTATAAGATTTCAGGTCTACACTTTAATAGATCAAAATCAAAATTTCTATTTTTAAATAAGAAAAAAGAGCTACAAGTTACAGTTAAATCCATAATAGGAAAACAAGAACTTAACGCTAAATTATTTAGGAATAGTGTTATGCAAAAATATAAACAAAACAATATTATTACATTATAAAAACATTATTAAAACAGTAAAATTATATATAGAAAAATGGAACAAAATTATATTAACTTTTGAAGACAGATTGCAATTAATAAAAATGGTCTTATTGCCAAAAATACTACATGTAGCATTAGCAATACAATTAATTTCTGAAAGACGCATTCTTAAAGAAATAAACTCATGTTTAATAACATTTTTATGGTATCCTAAAAAGAATAGCGTAGCTCTAGCTCATCACATTAGACCCTGGAAACAAGAAAGATTGAATTTATCAGAAATAGAAACATATATAAAAGCATCTGTGCTTAAAACTACAATAGACTGGATAAACCCAAATTATTTTTCCAACTAGAAAGAATTAACAACGGCTATATTAACAAATGAATTTAATCTGTTAAAAAATAATAATAGTAGACAAATCAAACAAACCCTGGTAATACTATGCATAAGTATACAATATAATATAACAAAACCTTCTAAAACAACACTGATTAATCATTGCATCAATTCCTTTCGGAAACTTATCAATGCAAACATAGATCTAAAACTTTGGTTTGACCTTTTAACCCCATTTATCATCACTAAGAACTTTCCTCACAAAATATATATTGAAACGATAACCTCCTGGGAGCAAAATGGATTCTTATGCTGGTTTCAATGTGTAAATAAATTAAATGTTTTAGATATACATATGATAAAAACTGCTTACAATATTCCAACACAGGACTGGTTAAACTTAAAAAGCATTCTAATGTACACTCAAGATTTATGCAGATTAATTAACAATTCCTCATGTAAAGATATTTCAAATCTAACAAGTTTTCTGTATGAATTTATATATAATAGTTGTGAAAAGAAAAATTCAATTAAAAATCTATATAAAGAGTTAACAACATATAAAACAATTCCCAAACCATCATACTGGCAGTTCTTAACAAAAGGTCAGTCATTGCAGTTAACAGAAGAAATTAAAACTAACATCTTACTATCAGTTAATTACACCTCTAACACACAGTACTGGAAAATATTTAACTGGAAATACTTATATAGAGCATGTTCACACCAAATAAAATTAAAAAGATCAGTACTACTACAAATGTTTTTTGCTGGAGGTGTGAAAAGTCAAATAAAGCAGACTGGATTCATATTTTTATGAATGTAATAAAATTAAATCATATTGGAATGGAACCAATCATTTTACAAGCTTTACTTAATGAATCCTTTACCTTAACTAAAGCATTGATTATACTAAATGTAAATGAAGGTCCCTACTTGAATAAGACAAATATGGATTTGTTATGGACAATACTTGCTATATCTAGGAAATGCATAACCAGAAGGTGGAATTCAAATACACCCCCGACCTTGGAAGAATTCTAAACTTTACTGAAGACAACTGCATCAATGGAAATAAAAATCAAAGAACTACGAATCTATCCCAGGCCATTGGTAAATAATCCTTGGAAGAAAGTTATATCTTTGTTGGACACTCTGCAATAATCAATATTGTATCTCTGATAACTGATCTGTTAATTCTATATTTAATAACATACAGTGTATATAATTGAAGTCAGGCTATTGTAAATATTGTACATAGTTGTTTAAAATGATATTTAAAAATATTATGTAAATGTTATTTTAATTGAAAATAATTGTTTGAGGATAAAATATCTTACAAGGGCATATAACTGTTTTATATACACTGACCTCTGGGCTGTACAAGGTCACACATGTTTTTTCCAG
>NC_056748.1:538761386-538913886 GCF_019279795.1 Protopterus annectens | reverse complement strand
AGGTTGGTGGACATAGTGTTGTGAATTTGTGACACTGCAAAATGACACTCGTGTGGCACATAGTTGTCAAGCATCTGCAAAAAGGCTGAGGATGGGAAGGGGTGTCATCCTGAAACACAACAGTGAACTGAAGCATACGTTCAAAGCTCACTAAGAATGGCTGTATCTGAACATGGTGAAGGTCATGAATTGTGCCAGACATAACCCTGACCCCACAGCATTAGTGAAGGCACTGTGTGACCTCCAAGGGCTGTGCACATGTGTTGACATTGCAATCTGGCACAGTTGGGAACATTTGTAGGGTGGAGTGACCAAATAATGGCAAGTGCAGATGGGCCTTGCTAGTATACCCCTTCAAGGAATAATGACTGCTGTAGTTCACTTAACAGGTACTGCAACAAACCATCATGTTAAGGGTGTGCACACTTATACAACCCAAATATTTTATGCATCTCAATCAGCATCTGCACAACTAACACATTTGTTTGATACTGCAGTTGATTGCACACTTCATATGTTACATATCAGGTGTGTGTAATGTTAGCATAATAAGCATTGTGGCCCCATGACATATAAGGGAAGAGGGTGGCATGCCAATAAGGGTGTGCACATTCCTCATAGCCACAGTAAGCTTTGAAGGTTGTCAGTATAATTGTATTTTTTTGCTCATACATGCACTGATGATGATGAGATCTGCAAATCAGACATCAGGCATTCAGTATTGACTATTGTCCTCATATCATCCCAGGTATCCAACAGACAAACACATAGGGGCTGTGAGCAACAGAGCAAACATAACAGCCACAGATATATACATTCAGCAATGGCATGTACACCCCTGAGGTATGGTGCACAGTATGGTACAGGGTGCTGAACAGGTGCACAGTAATACTGTGTACATGGGTGCAGTGTATTCCAGGGGAAGGGGCATCCCTTACTAACACAAATCACGCATCACAGAGATGTATAATGTTGGTAACAGGGATTGAGTATAGCTGCAGTGCATGCTGTTGAGTGCCATATGTCATGCATGTTGACAGTTGGGTAATGAGAGGTCTGTGTAATATCTTTGTGCCACCTCATCTGTAAGTGTGTGTGTGTGTGTGTGTGTGTGTGTGTGTGTGTGTGTGTGTGTGTGTGTGTGTAGAGGTAAGCAATGATGTACAGGTCTTAAAGTATGCTTTTGTTTTCCCCTCACAGGTGGTGAGGTGGTTCAGGGTCCCTCCTGCAGACAAACTGATGTTAGTGTCCATACAGATTCTGACAGTGATGATTGGTATGATGAGGCACAGGCAGGTTTGTCAGGGGCTGAAGCTGTGCCATCAGTTGACATCCCACTATTATCCTCCACATCCCCGCACACAGTCACATTGCCTATACATACCCCATCACCAGTGGCCATAGATGAGGGACAGTTGGCGGGTGGTGGCATGGGACAGGGGAGTGTGGTGACTATGTCAAGTGTGTCTGGACACAGCAGCCATAGCCAGATGACTGGTGAGGTACCACACAGGCAGATGTACAAGGGTGCTCATAGGATGGCTGCTGGCCATCATACCCCTGGCAGACGTGTCACAGCAGGTGTCACCAGATGCATTTTTTGGGCCATCATGGAGGCATAGGCATGCATGAAACATCATACCAGAGTCTGAGGCTTCAGAGGTCTACTCATTCTGCTTTTATCGACATCTGTGCTCTTGCAGGTGCCCACCGTTATTTTGTTGAGGTCCTGGATAGATGGTTGGATGAGGTGGTGGGAATCCTTGACCGTGCAATGTCTGTGTTAGAGCATATGGTGGGAGTAGGGCAACAGCCATGTGGACAAACGTCAGCAACAACAGGTGGAGGTCTACGTGGAAGTGTAACAAGGCACAGCTGCTCCCGTAGTGGCAGTACCAGCACCAGCACTGCAGGGGGTGCTGTCCACCCCACAACATAGCAGGCCACATGCAGGTGGCCCTGGCCGGTCCCAACAGGGACACAGATCCAGCGGACATTTGTCATCCTCAGGGGAGAGTGCCATATCTGGCCTTTTACCTGATAGTGCCTGTAGAACCCCTGGCAGGCACAGTTTTTGTGTCCATGGCTGGAGATGTTGAACTAAGTACTCTGCCATGTACGGTCTGCAGCTATCCAAACAACCCCTGTATAGGGCAGCCACATGGCAGAGCTGTGTGCAAGCATACGCACACACACATCACGAACACAGTTAGGGCAAACCCATAGCTACACACACCACATCTGCACAGCCCAATGAATAATGAAATCCCCTAACACACACAGATGATGTCAACTAAATGGCTCAGCCTAGGTCTCTGGCAAATCCACAACACACCCTGTGCATATGATGATACCTGTGCCACATCCCTGTCATCCATAACATCAATGCAGGGACAGGCTAATATGGTTCTGATGCACAGGGTGAATGTATTAAGGTGTACCAATGTAATGCTGTGTAACATGTTTTCAGCAGGAATGTTTACTGCTTACATGTCAGGATGTGTAGCTGTCCAGCCATGATGCATTATAGCTGTTATTAACAATGACTGATTGTGGTCTGCATAATGTATTCAGTTTATGTTGTAGGTGTCTATGTGTCAGCAGGATGTTAGTTTGCTGTTGCTTCCTACAATGGGTATGGCACTGTGGTGACACCTTGACTGTGCCATATCCTGGATACAGCTGAATACAAATAACAGGTCTGTATAACAGTTACTGTATGTTCCACATGGCTGATAGGTTTGAGGGGTGTATACAGGTGAGTGCATGGGGGCTGATGTCAGCAGCCCTTCTACAGCGGACAATGGTAATTGTACTGGGTGGCACACACCACGTTTGTGTATAACACACACACACACACACACACACACACACACACACACACACACACACACACACACACACACACACACACACACAGAGGCTTTGGTGTTGATGCAATACACAGAGAGTACTGTACACATGGATATAATTACTAATGCAGTTAACCCATTTCAGCCTATGTAACTCCACCAAGACAAAATAGGCAAAACATCACATCACTAAATAATCAGTTGCTAGTTTCATGTCATTGACAATGGTAGTGGCAGGGTATATGTCTCCTTCCAATGTAGTGCAATCCTGGAGTTGGTAAACATAGGTGTGTTGGTGTGGGTGGCACAGCCCTTCACTTTGGAGGGTGTGGAGGGTGGGATAGAACTGCACATAGTGTGATTGCAACTACTTAACCTGTTAACATAAACTGTACAGTATTACAGCCAACTTAGCAGGAAGATACACACAATAACCCCAATGAGGGTGGCTATGTCCACAACATCCACACCCAACTATATATACCAACTCCAGTATTGCTGTACAGCTATACAGTGGTGAAGATGCCATTTACACATCTACTACTAGTTTTGATGGAATGAATTTTCACAAGATGATACCTTTGAAATGTTAGCAATTGCCAGTCAGTTCTAGGACAGATGACCTCATGGGACATGTTTTTTCTGCACACTGAAGTAGATCCCTTCACATACACACACACTTACTTGGCAACACTGAGACTAGAACCCCATACCTAGGTACTTATTGCTACTAATGTGTTTGGCCTTAGTTGCATACACCACACAGTTTTTAGGATGAGGTATATACTGGGTTTCTTGTTAAGTGAAGAACATCACCAGGCCTTGTACAGTATGATAATTGGGGATGTGCTAGTTGTTAATGAACAATACATAGTGTGACATACTGTCATATACACATTGTCAAACACATAACAGTCATAAACACATCTGAGAGACCTGGGTTTATCAGTGCTAACTACCTTGTCAGTGAGTCCATTCTGTTACAGCTAATTTGCACACAGCACATGCATCATTGAGCATGGGTAGTGTAATCAGCAACCTATATGGTTGATGGTGACAGTGGTCCTCATACAGTGGACCTTGGGACATGTACTGGGGTACCATGGGGTAAAGATAGTATACCCAGCACTCACACCCCACATTGGATATTTTACTCACTGAAACCCATGATAATACTCTGACATACCCACAATCACACATTGACCAGAACTGCAATACAACACCTGGTCTATCTCATCAGTGCTACTATAGGGATATGCATCTATTGCACATGCCACAGGGATAGTAGGGTGATGGTTGCTCATGGCTCTCCTACTGTCAGCAACATCACTATCCCTTATACTGTATGGCAAGGTGTATTGTATTTGGAGAATGTGGCCTCAGAATGCTGTATCCTAAAAATATACACACCTGTGCACATACACACACTTGCCAGGACTCAGAGGGTAACCCATGCCTATCTACCCATTGGTACAACAGTGTTGTGCTAGTACTGCAATCTCCAGGTAGCCCATAGGGTGAAGAGTGTAACACAGTAGACTTAATATCCATTATAGCAGCAGCCATTTCTAACTATGGCAATAGGGGGTGTAGTCTGTGAGAAGGCCCTCAGGGCATTATCAACTACAGGTTTACAAACAGACAGACACTGTTATTCTCAGTAATGCACGCTGACACATTTGTCAGTACTGGGGTCCATAGGTGCAGGTGTATGTAAGTGTGTACCAGGATATTGTCCATGGAGATATGAGAAGAGTAAGGGATGTGGGTACAGTAGTATCATGCCACCTGACATTTGTCAGCAGGCCATCTATAACCTGATGCCATAAGAGTAATCCTCAGGTGAGAGTTAAATGCAGCATCCAGTCATCTGGTTAGCTCTTGCAGAGGGCCATTGAGGTGCTACAATTGACATGTATGCAACATATATTACATAACATGGCCAGTGTCTGTGTTGGAGACATGTACCCAAGCATGTTCTGTTGATGTGGTGGTATAGTTGAGGTATCCATGGCATGTAATACATACAGGGTGGGGTTTCATATCTGTGCATTCATAACACAGCTGGGCAGACATGTCAGTGTCAGTCAAGCATAGATTGCCAGTAAGCAGTCAAGATGGATACCTGACATCTGCACATCTGTACAGAGAACATACAGACATCAGCTAGCCAACAGGTTATACATTAGGATGAATGTTTGGACAGATGGACGTCTGACACTGATAGGTATGCCATTACAACATGACAGTAGCCCTCAATGACATGTCTTATACACATATTAGTCTACAGTTAATATCCACATATCAGATCAATATCCAGTAGCAAATATTTAATAACATACAGCTCATACACCAAGAACACGATAGTCAGTACTCAGAGTCCATCTTTGCATGCAGGGATGTTAGGTTCCAGTACTACAACCTGCAATCTACTCTTACTTGGGAAAGCAGTTTTAACAGTAGTAATGTAATTATACACTACATGCCAATGTGACTGCATATAACCTGGGATACTACCCATGTATGAAACACATTCAAATGTAAAAGATTGTTGTACAAGCCATATATACTCAGGTGTCCCAGACAATATACTCACACCCCTTGCTACTGTAATTACAGCACATAGAAGCATGTTATGTACATGGAATTAAATACACTTCTTAAAGATGCCATTACCCTACTATTTCATCATAGGTTCATAGGTTCATGGGTTCATACTAGGCTATCTGCCCTAGGGCATTTATAAGCCTAGCCAGAGTGTGTTTGGCTTTCGCCACCCATTTTAAATGACTTTTTCTATGCCCTTTTTCGAGGTTAGTATACTGTGCCTCTGTCTAACAGTGACACAGAAGTGATACCCGGGGTAAACCTACGATCTCCCATCCACTCATCAAGATTCCTCTTGAAGAGAGTCAATGAGGGACTCTGCCTAACCTGGACTGGGATTTTATTCCAGAGTGAAGGGAGCCTCTGGGTTATGAATCTGTCCCTCCAGCATGTCCTATTTATTTCAGTGCTGCGGTTCAAGTCTCTCGAGCACGTAGCTCGATGGGATTTGGATTTTCTAAGGTGCAGCATGTCCATTAATTCTGGGTTGGACATGGCTTTATATGTCAGGCACAGATCGCCTCTGAGCAGGCAGTATGCTACTGAGTAGAGCTGGAGTTTCTTTAACCGGGCAGCATATGGCATCTGTTTGAGCCCTTTGATCCTCTTGGTGAGGTACTTTTAGGGTCTTTCCAGTTGCTGCAGGTGCCTGGTAAGGTACATCCCAAAACGGGCATTGTACTCAATTATGGGCTTGATGAGGGATGAGTAAAGAGGCAAGATGACCTCCCCTGATCTAGATGTGAATCCCTTCATGATTAGGTGGGCTATATAAAATGTTTTTCTAACCACTTTGGCCATGTGGTTTTCAAATGAGAGATTGCAATCAACTTGGGTCCCCAGGTCCCTAATTACTTCTTTCATACTTAATGGATTACCACTTATGTGGTAATTTGTGGGAACTTTGTTTTTGCCAAAGGGGATGACTATACACTTTTTGGCGTTTAGCTTGAGGCCATGGCTCTGGCACCAGTTGTCTGTTTCTATGATGCCCTTTTGTAGGATGCTTGTGTCAGCTGGAGAGTCGATTATGGTGCCTAGTTTGCAGTCATCTGCGAACATGGTCAGCCACAGTCCTTCCATGTTGGCCTGTACCGCCGAGAAATATATACCAAACAAGAGAGGTCCCAGGATTGATCCTTGTGGGATGCCACTTGTAACTGGTTTGGAGTCTGACATGGCTCCAGCAATTCTAACCATGTGGGTTCTGTCCGTTGAGCCCGTTTGCAACCCATCTAGTGACATAGGGGTTTATATTTAAGCTGGTGAGCTTATCTATAATGCCTGAGTGGGGTATTGTATCGAACTTTTGCGAGATCCAGGACGGCTGTGTGGACCACTTTCCCCTCGTCAATGGCCTTAGTGACTGTTTCAAAGAAATCAACCAGGTTTAAGAGGCAGGATCTGCCCTTAACAAAGCCGAACTGTGTAGGATCCAGTGTCTGTAGGTCTCCAATATTTTTATTTATGAGGTCCATGATGATCCTTTCCATAGCTTTGCAGATCAAGATAGTCAGGCTTATGGGGTGATAGTTTCCAGGATCCGTTGAGGCACCACCTTTGTGGAGAGGGATCACTGCTGCTGTACGCCACTCTTTGAGTACATATCCTGTAGTAAGGCTGAAATTGAACAGTACTTTTATGTTTGGGTTTAGCTCTTCTTGGAGTTCATGTAGGATGCAGCCCGGGACACCGTCTGGTCTCATTGATGCTGTGTTTTTTGCTTTGGAGAGGGCGGCTCTTACCTGAGCATCTGAGATGTCAGGGGGGCAGCACTCTGCTGGGATAGATATCTGCCCTTTTGGTGGGGAGGGGGGGAGAAGTTTGCACTGAACCTGTCAGCTAGGATGTTGGCAATGTCTGTGGGTTCGGTGTATTTTTTGTCATTTTGGACTAATTCTGAGCATATCTGGGAATTCCCACCAAGTTCCTAACATAACTAAAGAAAGCCTTGTGATTATCCTTAGTGTCCTGTGCAATTTTTCTCTCGAAGCTGGCCTTAGACGATTTTATGAGTGCCCGTAGTTTTTTGCTAATACTGATCAGAGATGCCTTCCCTTTTTGGGATTTTGCTCTATCATGTAGTAGTTTCCTCCTTCTATTGTATAGTTGTTTATGGCTTGGGTCCACCAGACAGGACACCTGCCTTTGGAGGATTGGGTCTTGGTTTTATTTGGGATTGCATGAGCCATGCATTCCTGAAGGTGTTCATAGAATGCGTTTATAAAGGATTCTGCGGTCTGGGCCATATTTTCCATAGGCCCGGGGGCTTTGAATGATTCCACCTCGGTTTTGAGGAGTGTGAAATTTGCTTTAGAGAAGTTTTTCACTGTGGTTTTCTGGGCAGGGGGTGGGGTCGGGATGTGAATATCCAGTGAGATTAGTTTATGGTCTGATCTTACCAGTGAGGGATACACTTCTGTTCTGGAGCATAGAGCCCCCATGTTGGTGATGATCAGGTCCAGTATGTTTTCCCCTCTTGTGGGAGTGGTAACAAGTTGTTCCATAGCATTTGAGTTTATAAATTCTAGGAACCTTTGGGCTAGGGTGTTGGAGCTAGAGTAATGCTCCCAGTCTATGTTTGGGTAGTTGAAGTCGCCCAATATAATGGTGTTTGGAGAGACCTTCATATTTTCCAGTGTTCTCAGGAAGGCCGAGTGGGGTTTCTGAGTTTGGGAGGGTGGTCTGTAGCAGGCTATAAACTGGAAGGCAGTTTTACCCACTGTTAGTTGCACATGGATAGTCTCTGATGCTTCGAGCTATGCCACCAACCTGGAGGTGTGGGTATCTTTGACGAATATTGATACTCCCCCTCCTTTTGTGGTCGGTCCAAGTTTTGGGGCCGAAAAGCATGGTATGAGGTATAACCTGGTAGTGCTGGGGTGCTCTCGGTAGCCATGAACCAGGTTTCTGTTACTGCACAGATATCGATGTTCTCCATGCTAAGGAGAGTTTTGAGTGCATGCATCTTGAGGTTTAGACTTCTGGCATTGAGTAGCATTACTCTTAGTTTCTTATCCCTTTTGATACCTATGGAGGTGGGTTTGTCTTTTGAGCCTTCCCTAAAAAAAGGCACTATGGGAGTGGCAAGAGCCTTTGCCAATATCCAAAAGCCCAGGGGAGACAGCTGCAAGCCATCCCTAGCGAAGCATCGTGGCTTGTTGAGCATGTCATCCCAGGCTGACAGGCATTGGATTCCCTCTGAATGACACCAATACTTAAGCCAATTGTTGAAATTGATCATCTTGTCATCATATTGTGGCATCATTCTTGGTGAGGGTAAGATGCTACTCAAGGTCAGGGTCATACCGGCCTGGGCTACATGCTCAGAGAGCTCCTCTATGCCTCTTTTCATGTAGTCTAGGGAGGAATGTCTCAGGTCATTCACACCAGCATGGACAATGGCTGAGTCATATTTGTACTTGCCTTGGAGTGACCTGAGTGCTTGTGTTATGTGGCAGATCCTAGCACCCGACAGGCAGCTCACCATGGCCTGTTCCTTGTTCAGCCTGGTGAGCGGGACGTCAGTGTGCCTGATGATAGAGTCACCTATTACAAGTGTATCAGGTGTGTTGTTTAGCCTTAAGGGTTGTGACTGTTCAGCACACTGGCTTTGTGAGATATGTGTTGCACGTGTTTTGTTTTGGGGTAGCGGTTACTTGGGTGTCTGCTTTGGAGGTCTCTGCTGCTTAGGCATATTTTTATTTAGAGCCTCCGAGTATGTTTTTGTGTGTTTATGTGTTTGGTTTCTGTCGTGGTAGGTCTATGTGAGACTGGAATTGTAGTGAGTGTGGTTTCCTTCTCCTCCTGACTGGTTATGCCAGTACTGAGTTGAGAGCTTAGCCTCCAGTTTGGCTATATGGTTGCATCTCTCACATGTGTTGGAATTTGTTGGGAGGAGGAGAGGGTTGTCTGTGTACATGAGGCAGTTGTAACATTGCCTCAAGATTCCCAGATTCACCAGCTGGACCAGAGAGGAGATTGACAACTGACCTTTGGACATGCTAGAATAGTATTGGGAATTCCTTTATAATTGAACAAAAGGGCCAATGGAGAACAAGGTACTCAAGGGGAGTTTGTGAGGGTGTAGTGCTTTTAATTTTTTAGTGCTGACTTATATAATTGCTTTAGTGAGCAAGTGCCAGGCTTTAGAGTAGGAATAGGGTGTTTATTATGAGAACTAGATCAGTTCTAAGGGAAAAAGTGAAGAGCAGACTTTGTGGAGCCGAGAATGGTTTAAACCCAATTAAGCAGAACTGCCCGATGCTGCGCTATGTGCAAAATCGTGCAAAGCCGCACCAAAGCGGGTTTTATACAGGGGGACTTGAAAGAGCTAGAAATTGGCCCAAAATGGCCAATAGACTACCTGATTCTTGCACTGGGAACACTCCTCCAGGGATAGATAGGCTGCTCTAAGCTCCCCACTGCCACTGGTGAACAAAGAAGCCTCCCTTTATCCAAGAAAGGAAATGGGCAACACAGGAACTTTCCAAAAGTCCAGAATACAGCAAAGCCTGTATTTGGACTACTCTAGGTCAGGAAAGATGGGAAACAAGGATATTTTTTTTTTTTTTTTTGCAACAAACAGCAGGAAAATGCAATAAATATGTAACACAGGCTAGCGCACTTGAGTGTGTAGCCTCAACAGGTAAATGCAACAAACAGGCAAACTTTAAAAGTGTAGGTGCAAAAACAACTTTAAACAGTTTAAAACAGTTCAAGAAGCAGAAATACTTGCAGTTTAGCTAGATCGGACAGTCGCCCAGGTTTTACCAGGAAAAAAAACACTTTTATCAGGTTAGCAGTCGCTCTTTTAGCCTCTCTGCTGCTAGCACCACTCTGCAGGACCACGAGGAGCTTGGCTGAGTAGTAACAAGTGCAAAAACCACGCCAAAGCGGGTTTTATACAGGGGGACTTGAAAGAGCTAGAAATTGGCCCAAAACGGCCAATAGACTATCAGATTTGTGTGCTGGGAACACTCCTCCAGGGATAGATAGGCTGCTGTAAGCTCCCCACTGCCACTGGTGAACAAAGAAGCCTCCCTTTATCCAAGAAAGGAAATGGGCAACACAGAAACTTTCCAAAAGTCCAGAATACAGACTGGAATACAGACTGGAATACATCAGACTGGAATGTGATCACTGGTTACCAGGTCTGAGCCATGCTTACCAGGTTTCAGCATTGCTTAAATGTAAAGGCTAAGCAGATTTGTGCAGTTAAGAGAAGCTTACATAGTGTAAGCACTTTTTCATTTAACTGTACGTTAGTAGTGCTTACCATCACACAAACCCGCACAAACCTGCTTAAAGCTCCTCAAAAGTGCCTTAACCATTCTGTATCCAACAGTCCTTGTTCTGCCTAGCAAGAAAATAAACAGCCCTTGAACCCAGGACCCTGTACACTATATTCACAACAGTTAACCACTAAGCCATCACAGCTGTGAAGGTTTGTTGTTTTTTCCAATATATCTGTCTGTACACATACTGAATAGTAGTGAACAACTGCTTTGACTTCTACAATTGTGTAGTACTTGTTAGTGAAAATAGTGTTGAATCAGTATGTTATATCTATATAAACACATATCAGATAAATATGGTGGGATACGTATATGGGAAGGTATATACAACACTCGAGTTTACACATAACAAGGATATGTTTATATATATATATATATATATGTATATATATATATATATATATATATATATATATATATATATATATATATATATATACATATATATATTCATGTGTAGATCTAGCTGTATGTGTGTGTGTGTGTGTGTGTGTGTGTATGTGTGTGTGTGTGTGTGTATATATATATATATATATATATATATATATATGTGTGTGTGTGTGTGTGTGTGTGTGTGTGTGTGTGCGTGTGTGTGTATGCGTATCTCTCTCTCTTTATCTCTCTCTCTCTATATATATATATATATATATATATATATATATATATACATACACACACACACACACACACACACACACACACACACACACACACACACACACATATATATGTATAACATATGTCCATAACATGTAGTGGAGTCCTACCTCAGCATCAATAGTCACAACCTCTTAGTGCAAGGGGATGTCATGTAAGTATTGCAGGTATAAATGTAGAATGTTTCTACAGTAACAGGGGTTGTCTTAACAGAAATGTTGTGTGGGAAGTCACATCTGATACTGACATGTATGCCATCAGTTACTGACAGACATCATAAGATCATCATAGTGCAGTACCACAAAAATAACAGTAATGATCCTGTGGAATACAGCAGAGATATGACCAATAAATGTGAATAGTCTGACACACTCTGGTCAGTCCAGAGGTATAACACAGAACTCCTCAGTGCAAGACGTGTAGACCAAGCCTGATAAAGTAGATGTTTACAGCCGTGTAAATGGGGATATCATGAAAATACTGGAATAGATAATAGCTACATTGTGTGCAGCAAACAATGAGCAAAGGGGAATACAAATATAAAAGACAATAAAATCTGCCATTGCAGACTAGTAAGCAGCATACACCTTCCACCTGTGGTGTATTCCTACACATAGTTTTTCTTGGAGAAACCTTCCAGTCCTTGAACAAGGGTGCCTGTATGTTTACCTTATTTCCTTGGCTGTCCTTCGATAATTAGCTATGTTAGCAGAGTGCCTTGGATTTTCCTGTTACTTTAAATTCCAATTGATGGTTTCGCTCCCTTCCCCCACCCCCCAAGTGATAGCTCAGGTACAGCACACCAAAAGTTTTAAAACCCCTGGATGCCATATTTGCTCTAATTGCAGCTGAAAGCCCTCCAGGTGTAGCATCTCTAGTAAGTGATAGTATTATTTTTCTTTTTTTTTAATGTTGTATTCCACACTGTAACCTCGCTGTCCCTGCATAGAGTAGTACAGTAATTTCTCTCTAAGGTAGCTTTCCAGTTATTTATTTATTTTGCTGGTATAGTTTAGATTTGGATATTAGAAGCTTATGTTTTTGCTTTTGCTTGCTCCCAATGTCAGTAAACCTGATTCAGAGTTCCTTTAAATGATAGTGCTAAGGTAGAAATACTCTTTCTTTTTTAAGTGCTGAATGTTATGTATGGCACACTGGTAAAACTGCTACATTGTTGCAATATTGTCTTCTAATAGTATATTCCACCTAGTTACACTGACTGCTGCTACTGAATACTCTTGTTTCTGTAAGTTAAATATACATTGTAAAGTGCTGAATGATATTTATGGTAAACCTGTGAAACTGCTACATTGTTGCCTTATCGTCTGGTAATAGTATATTCCAACTAGTTACACTGCTGCTACTGTATATTCTGTTTCTGTAAGTTAAACATACATTGTAAAGTGTGGAATATTTATGGAAAACTGGTGAAACTGCTACATAGGTGCAATATTGTCTGGTAATAGGATATTTTAACTAGTTATACTGACTGCTGCTGAATAAGATTGGTTGCAGAGTCTGAATGTATTTCTTTTGATGACTTCTATTAGGCTGTGTTCACTTGCTCTGCTTTCTGTACACTATTTATGATGGTTGTGCTTATTTTGATGTCCTTATTTTATTGCTTTAGTCTTACATTCTTTCCTTTTCTCTTCTTTGCAACTTTTAGAGCCATTGAGGACCTGATCGCTTTGGGTCGTCCCCCCACCACCACTTGTGTGAGCAAGGAATCCTCTCACTCCAGCTAAAAGCAAAGAAAACTCTAACCAGCAATCATCCAAAAATAGACTGCAGCCCCAGGTTTAATTCAAGGAACCTTATTGTGGCCACTTGTGTAGTGTAGGTGCCAGCTTTTGTGACTACTGTTATGCCTTGTTAAAATCTGTTACAGTCAGCTAGAGTACATATCCAGGGGCAACAGCTGCAAACTTTCTTCCTCTTAGCCCACCCCACCCCTTTCATCCGGTTCACTGTTGATAATTTGTTGAATGTTAAGGTATTTAACAAATAGTCTCAATATTCATATCCTTAGTTCCTCCTCCTCAATACTTGTTCTTCACTAAACACCAAACAGAGGTGCAAAGTCTCCAGCTGCTTTTATCTTTAGCTACATTGTGTGCAGCAAACAATGAGCAAAGGGGAATACAAATATAAAAGAGAATAAAATCTGCCATTGCAGACTAGTAAGCAGCATACAAATTATACCTGTGGTGTACTACAGATAGCTTTTCTTGGAGAAACCTTCCAGTCCTTGAACAAGGGTGCTTGTATGTTTACCTTATTTCCTTGGCTGTCCTTTGATAATTAGATAGGTTTAGCAGAGTGCCTTGGATTTTCCCCTGCTACTTTAAATTCCAGTTGATGGTTTCCCTCCCTTCCCCCACCCCCAAGTGATAGCTCAGGTACAACACATCAAAGCCCTCCAGGTGTAGCATCTCTAGTAAGTGTCCCTGGACTAGCAGATAGAACTTAGCTAAAAAAACCTATCTCCTGAAACCACTATAATTTCACCTATTTCACCACCTCACTCTTAATGTATCTCTAACACTATTCCCCTGCCTCTTCTACCTCTTCCCTTCCTCTATCTCCAACCACTCTTAATTCTTACAGTCTCAAAACAACCTACCTGTCTAGTCTGTCTCCTATACTCTACCTCCCCTACATCTCCTACTAGCCATTCTTACTTTCCTTTCTTGTTTCCAAACTCCTATACAACTAGATCCTACCCACTTTAAATAAGCATCTGCCTAACTATTAACTCATCTTGCTCTGAGCAGCTTAAATAATATTGTAACTAGTCACTTTTTCTGTATAATTGAATTGCCTGAAGAGCTTTTTTTTTTCTCCAGGTCTCTGCTTGGAAGATCCTATAGTTGATTGTTAGTACTATGTTACTAAAATTTAATAAATTGTTTTCTAGTCCTAAGGAGCTTTTCTCCCCGGGTTTCTGCTGAAAATGAGCCAAAAGCTCAGCCAGACTAACCCGATTAACAAATGTAAAATAATAAAAATAATGCTTCCCACTAGTTAGTGACATACATCTGTACAGCATACCACTGCTTTGACAGAAATACGCAACAGTTATGGTGTCCTGGCAACAGTACATCTGACAAATATCTGGACATAACATCACACTAGATAAATACACCGAGATGCTAGGCATGTCACAAAGCACTGTGCAAACTACAGGCAGACTGCCACAACACTGGCCTACGTTTCTTATAGGGAATACACATGTACTTGCAAATATAGCAGACACTACAGGCATGTAACAGCATGGAGTTAACAGACACCAGTGTGAAAGTGCATACCCACAACCAATCTGAACACAGCCACAGTCACATTATAGTAAGCCTAACTAATATTACAGTATATGGACTGTGTGAACAACACCATCCTCATATGTGCCCCTCACACACTAACCCTACATATACTGGGCCAATACACATTGTAGTCTGATGCCTGACTGTGGTATGGGACATGTGTTGGTCTGGCCCTACAAACATGTACGCCGAAAGGGTACCATACACTGGTGCAGCATGCAACATCAGATAGAACAGGACCAAGAACAATGACATCTACCACAGTCTGTACACAGGCCAAGTTACATATTCACAATACACACTCTGTCAACAATCACCCTAAGTACACTCACTACCTCACTACTGTACACACTACAATAGAATGTCCAGGTTTTGTCCTCAAATATAAGGCCTATTATACATAACATGTTTAGCAAT
This sequence comes from Protopterus annectens, assembly GCF_019279795.1. Taxonomy (NCBI): domain Eukaryota; kingdom Metazoa; phylum Chordata; order Ceratodontiformes; family Protopteridae; genus Protopterus; species Protopterus annectens. The sequence goes on along the minus strand of NC_056748.1, from coordinate 538,898,733 downwards.
CTGATATCTCACTGGCTTGTTATCAGGTATGATGTCAGTAAATAATGACGTACTGAACATATGCACCTCTTACTGCATGACATATGGACAAAGGTTGACAGACTTGGGGTTGGAGGCACAAATACAGGGCTAATATTGACATGTTGCTGTGATAAACACATACATTTACTGGTATACCAGGGTTTGTTGTGACATATGTCTTTTGAGTGATATGAATTCAGTACCTCACATGGATGTCACCATGTACTGACTGCAATCATCAGAGTATGCTACTGCATTTCTTAAAATAGGAAATGTGTGAGTAACACAACACATGTAAGAGTCCAAACTATGGCCAGTCTGCAGATAGCCCTACAGGTGAAAGTTTCCTCAACCACATAGCACTGTCATGCCAGATTTTAAATAATGTAGAACAGTCATATCCACACAATCCCTGTTAAAACAGCATTACTTCAAATGTAGAAGAGCAATACTTGCATTCCGTCCTCATGTCTGGAACATCCCCCTCCTGTTTGTTGGCCTGTCTCCACAGAGTATGTTGTAAGAGGTATATCCCACTACCCCCTGTGATGCTGTTTGTTAAACACCCACATGAAGTCCTGCTCACAGTGAAGGAAAAGGGCCAACACCCACATGAAGTGCTTAGTTATAGGAGTGTGTTTCCATGCAATTAGCTATAGGAATGATACCACAGCTATTCCACATGCAATTAGCAAGTGAGGGACTGCAATTCGTGCATACGCCATTAGCTGATCATGAGCATCACTTACAAAACTCAAGCTGCTGCCTAAGCAAAGCAGATGTACTTTTCCACATCGACCAGAGAGGGAGTGAGAGAGAGAGAGAGAGAGAGAGTCAGACAAAGTAAGAAAGGAAGGGAGTAGGAGAGTAAGAGCCAAGCGTGTTTGTGTATGATCCGTGGGTGGAGAATGGTATCTGGGCATTATAATGGTTGCCTATATTGTGTACTAATCCATACTGTCACATGGTAATTGCACATGGCTGTACACATTTATGGCTGAGGATTATCTACAACAATCTCTACAGTGTTTGAAAATGTTGGCCTTGTAATGTGGACAATGGGACATATAGGTCCTCAATATAATGATGTAGCAAAACCTACACTGCAATGAATCCTGTCATTACACAATCACCCCCAACACCCACACAGGGCACTGATGACACACACACAAACTTACCAGTACTCAGTTTCAAACCCCTACCTGACTATGTATTGCTATTACAGTGTTATGCAGTTATTGCACCCACCACAGAGCTTACATGTTGGAGTGCTGCGCAAAGGTATCTTTGAAGGTGAGTGACATCAGCAAAAGTGATAAAGGATGGATAAGGGAAGTGTAGCACATGTAACTGTCCACAAAAGCAGGGGTCAAGGAATACGCACCCACACTCTCTTTATCACAGTTGGCAGGGTCAGAATTACAACTCCTACCTAACTAGTTTACTACACTACAGTATTACACAGTTATCACACGTGCCACAGAACTTATCTGACTGATATATGGCCAAAGGGTTATTGCAAGGTGAATGACATCAGCAGGCATGCTAAAGTAGGCTAATGGGAGGTGTAGTGAGTGTGAATGGCTTCAAAATCATTAATCTACACTCACTCACACACACACACACACACACACACACACACACACACACACACACACACACACACACACACATTTGCCAGTACTGAGATGCATGGGTTCATTGCTACACAGGTGTGTAGTAGGTGACTGTGCCTGAAGGCTGTACAAGGCTAGGCAAAGGGAATACCTTGGCATCAGGCCACATGACAATGGTCTCCAGTGTGGTCAGGGGTGTAGTCCCTGGATTGGCCCCCACAGGTGGGTATTGTATTCACCATCCACTCATCTGGGTTACTATTCTGGGCGAGATAAAAAACTAAGCTGAACCACCACAGCTAAAGGAAAAACTAGCTTTATTAAACACACAAATGAATGTAAGAGTGAGCGCTTTCACAATTTAACTGATCACTTCTTCAGACTACAATTACACACAACATCATCCTATTTAAATATCTAGAAAACCAATCAAGTATCCCATTCAATTAAATCACTTGTAAGATATAATCTAATTAATCTAGCTGATTACATAAAGACGCTAAAAGACTTGATCATTCTATAAAAAATGTATATATGCAGATACATAGTAAAATAGTGTCTCATAGAAAAAACATCTATCTACGTATATAAAAATAATAATTAATGATAAAGACATGTCAATCAATGATAACAAAATCTTATTTAGTAAAAAATTCATATCTAAGAATATTACAGCAGAATGTTAATACAGAACTAAAGCAGGGGAAAAAGTTCAATGCCTTAGTACTCATGCCTTAAGAAAGGGTTTCAATTATACTGCCTCATTAATCCTATGGGGTCTATCAGCATTAAGATGCAGTATCCACTTCTGTTCTGCTTCTTCTGTCCTATTTTTTAAATCCCCCCTAATGTTTTCTTCTGTCACTTGTAGCACAAAAAAGTTAAATACATGATGTGACCCTTTTCATTCCAACATGTTTAGCTAAGGCACGGTTGTCCTTTTTATTCGCTATGTCTCAAATATGTTCTAAAATGTGCTCCTTTAACATTCTATTCATTTTACCTATGCAAAAAGCCATACAGTGCTGGCAAAAACTGAAATAAACTACATTCTTGGTCCTACAATCTGCATAAAACTCAGTCTCTATTATAAAATTGAATTGTGGATGTATGAAAGTGATGTCAGACAAGATGTGTTTACAGGCTGTAAAATTCATGCACGGGTATCTCCCTAGCCTATGTGATAAGTTCTTTGGTCTAGATGTTTGTGATTTATAGCACAACTGCTTTTTGAATGATTTTTTATTCCAGGCAGAACGTCTAAACTGGATACTTAATATGAAAATAAACTCTTTATTTGAAAAAACAGTCTTTTCAGAAAGTTATGCTGTGGGAGAGGACGAAGGGACACAGATACGTTTTCATGAAAGGTACAGAGTGTTTAAGAACAAGCTATAAGTTTAAGTGACTCCAATGGCAGGGATTCCACTTGGAGCCATTTTTACAATATAAAATAGTCCCAAGAGGTTTAAGCGTATTAAATATGCCCACATATGGAAACATTTTTCCAGACCTGCTTAAGAAATGGCAGCAACTTAATCTGCAGTTGAGTTATGATTACATGAGTTTATTCATAGAATTTTTCCTGCCACAAGAGAGAGAACTAGCTAAAGAATTTAAAGAGTTACAAATGGAACTGTATACTGACTTTTCAATGGATGTTATAGGCAATAAATTGGATACACTCCATGAAAATATTTTAAACTATGAAAAAGGCTGCAAAATACGAAATTAAAAAAAAAAAAAACTTCAGAGAGAGATATGAATGACTTTCAGAGTGGGGCAGTGTTTTCTTGGCTGAAGCAGTACACCATGGCTATTAGCCAACCAACTAACCATTCTTCTACTGAGATTAATGGTACTCAGTGACAAATAAGCAATGTAACAGCTGAAGAGAGAGTGGTTACACTTTCCAGCCCAAAAGTAACACAAACTTCGGCAGTCCCCATGGCTGAACAAAATTCAACAGTGAGAGCTCAAGATAAAATCATGCAGCCTAATAAAACAATTGAAATTGCATCTTCCAGCTACCAGGTAACCCCTTTTCCTGAGATTTTAAAGGGGACAACTGGGACATCAGTGACACCTTTCGTTTTAAAAAATGCATTGCCCATAAAGGAGAGATCAAGGAATCAAGGGAGGGAAGGCCGCATTTGGCATCTACAGAGCGTGGAAAAAATGGTAACCAGGAGCAAGACTCAAAAGGTTTGGTCATAAATCTTTCCTCAGTACAGTTAACTGATGCACAAATGTCATTATTGGGTAAAGGGCTTTCTTTCATTCCAACCCAAAGAACAACAATGGTTGAGATCTTAAAAGAACTTAGACTGCTTGGTCATACATTAACTTTAAAAACAATGTTTAATGAAATGGTTACAGGGACTGGAATTTAAAAAATCCCAGTACTTTTTTGCCCCAAATCCATCCTATGGTGGACACATTTGTTTCTGTTTGTGAAAGGCAAACTAGGGAAGTTTTTGAAAACGATAGAACACCTGCATTTCAGAACTTAAATACTGATGAGTTTAATGCATTGTGTGAATTACGAGCATTACGATCCATTAAAATAAGGCCAGCAGACATGGGGGGAGGGATTATAATCATGGATAAAGATTTTTAAATAGAGAAAATGATGACATTATTGAATGATGAAGAAACATATGTACGAGTTACTAAAGCTGCAGTTAAAGGGGTTATTGATAAGATCTAATTTTTATTGTTTGACATGCTTATGACACACATGATTTCTGATGATTTGTTTAAGTATTTTAATACAGAACATCCACTTGCTCCCATTATATATGGGCTCCCCAAAATCCATAAAAATGAGCAATGCCTTCCAATGAGACCCATTGTCTCTAGTAAAGGTTGGGCAACTGAATCATTGTCCATTTTTTGTTGAAAAGAATCTGCATCCAGTACTAGAGACTTGTGAAACAGTCTAAAAAGATACTAAGTCCTTTCTACAGGCATTGTACAGTAATGCCATGACATTAAATGGTGATTATTTGTTGGCCACTTTAGGTATAACATCTTTGTTTACAGTAATCCCTAATAAATGGGGAATTGAAAACATAAGAACTTTGTTGAATATGACACTGTTTACAAATGAAAAAGCAAATGTATGATGTAGCCTGTTAGAAATTATTCTAGAGAGTAATGTTTTTGCATTTAAAGAAGAATTCTATCTGCAAAATATTGGCATGGCTATGGGCACAGCTTGTGCCAATAGCTACACCAATCTAGCACTGGTACAATGGGAAAGCATATTTTTGGTACAAGGCAATGAATTTAGTAAGTATATACTATGATATGTTCGTTTTGTAGATATGTTTTTTATATAGGTAGGTTCAATACAAATGCTTGGAAGGGAAAGGCAAACCATACTTCTCAGAACAGGCTACACAAGATGTAGGGATGCAAAATCATACCAATGAAAAGCTTAGATTTCCAATTTCTTTTGCCAGTGATGTTATATTTGTTTTGTGACATTTTTAAAAAGAACTGGAATATCCTTACAGCTATCAAATAATTAGAGGTAGTAACTGATGGTATACCCCATTTTTCATTAAAAAATAAAAAAGCATTAAAAAGGCAGTTGTGCTACAAATCACAAACATCTAGACCAAAGAACTTTTCACATAGGCAAGGGACATACCCGTGCAGGAATTGTACAGCCTGTAAACACATCTTTTCTGACATCACTTTCATACATCCACAATTCAATTTTATAATAGAGACTGAGTTTTATGCAGACTGTAGGACCAAAAATGTAGCACTGCATGGCTTTTTACATAGGTAAAACAAATAGAATGTTAAAGGAGCACATTTTAGAACATATTAGAGACATAGCAAATAAAAAGGACAACAGTGTCTTAGCTAAATATGTTGGAATGAAAGGGTCACATCATGAATTTAACTTTTTTGTGCTAGAGGTGAAAGAAGAAGGCATTAGAGGGGGTATTTAAAAAAATAGGACAGAAGAAATAGAACAGAAGTGGATACTGCAACTTAATGCTGATAGACCCTATCACTGAAACTCTTTCTTAAGGCATGAGCACTAAGGCATTGAGTGTTTTCCCCTGCTTTAGTTCTGTATTAACATTCTGCTGTAATATTCTTAGATATGAATCTTTTACTAAAAAACATGTTTTTTTGTCATTGATTGACATGTTTTTATCATTGATTATTATTTTTTATATATATGTAGATAGATGTTTTTTCTATGAGACACTATTTTACTATATATCTGCATATATACATTTTTCTGGAATGATCAAGTCTTTTAGAGTGTCTTTATGTAATCAGCTAGATCAATTAGATTATATCTTACAAGCAGTTTAATTGAATAGGATAATTGATTGGTTCTCTAGATATTTAAATAGGATGATGCTGTGTGTAAATCAAAGCGCTCACTCTTGCATTCATTTGTGTGATTAATAAATCTAGATTTTCCTCTAGCTGTGGTGCTTTGGCTTCATTTTTTAATTTTTTATCTCAAGTATATACGTAAATTCTGAAGCTTCATCCGGTTACCTGTTTTGTTGTTTCTTTGACTACTATTGTGGGTGGCCAGTGCTGTGCACTGCTTGCCATGCATGTGATCTATATTCCATAACATGGACAGTGTCTGGGTTGTGCACATGTCCCACATGCATGTTCTGTGACATATGGACGTGTACTTGAGGTCTCTGGGGCGTGTTGTGTGGACAGATTGTTATATTCTGATGTGGCATTTTTGACTTCATTGTGGTCGTGCCTGCTCCTACATTGACAGCATAACACAGGTATTCAGTGGAGTTAATGGCATCTGTCCATACAGGGCATGTGTATAAGGCCTGGTATTCCCTTTGTGAGTTACAGTTGCAGACTGTACATTTGTTGCTGGTGTCCAGTGGGAAACATAGCAAAAGGACGACTGTAAGCATTTATTTACCTACTGTAGGGATGTAACAGGGTGCCATGTCCTTTTACTTGCTGGATAACACATACTCAAGTCAGGAGATGTAACACATCACAGTACTTCCTGCTGACATTGGCACTGTTGTGGTCAACAGGCATGTAGTGCACTGCAAACTCACCATGGTTACTATCTGTGATGCAATATGCAGGGAACCACCAATATAATGGTTGCTGCCTAGCCAAGTGTGTTTGTGTATGAGACGTGGGTGGAGAATGTTCTCTGAGTAATACAAGGGTTGCTTATATTGTTAATCAATCCATAATGTCACATGTAGGGCTATGGATTGTCTACACCAGCCTCTCTGGTCTTTGACATCTGTTGTCCTTGTAAGGTGGACATTGTGACTTACTAGATCCTCAACATAATAATTTAGCAAAACCTACCTCACAGTGGATCCTGTTATTACACAGTCACAGCAATCTGATGACAAACACAGACACACACTTGCCAGTACTGAGATTCAAACCCCTACATAGCTATGTATTGCTACTACACTGTACCACATTTATTGCACATGCCACAGAGCTTATAGGATGGATGTTGTTCCAAGGTACTTCTAAGGTGAGGAACATCACCAGCCCTTGCAAATACTGGCATTGGGTGATGTAGTGGGTGAGAGATCCAAAAAATAATTTCACCCTACACACACATTTACATTTACTAGAGGTGAAGTTCAAACCTTTATCTAATAATCTTTATGGACCATTATGTTACACATTTACCACATGCACCACTGACCTCACATGGTTTAGGGTTGGCAACAGGTGCTTCTCAGATGGATGAAATCTGCAGGCCTACAAAAGTCAGGATCTCTGATATGTACAGGGTGTAAATGGGGCCAAATGTGTGCCACAGATGAGATTCAAACCCATACCTGTGTAGTTACTACTACTTCATTGAGCCACATTTATGGCACATGCCACAGAGTATATAGGCTGAATCTTTTCCACAGGGGTATTTCAAGGTGACTGACATCTGCAGGCTTGCTAAAGTAGGGAATGGGAGATGTAGTGACTGTGAATGGTCTCAACATCATTGATCTCTTCACACACAAACAGTATCAGAGTTGCCATGCCTAGGATTAGAACTCCTACCTAGCTAGCACATCACACTATAGCATTATGCAGTTATCGCACACACCACAGAGCTTACAGGGTTGAACTTTCTCCAAAGAGGTATTTCAAGGTGACTGACATCAGCAGGCTTGCTAAAGTAGGACAATGGGAGGTGTAGTGACTGTGAATGGCCTCAAAATCATTGATCCCTACACACACACAAACACCCACACCTACAGTTGCCATGTCTAGGATTAGAAATCCTACTTAACTAGTATGTTACACTACAGCATTACCCAGTTGCTGCACGTGCCATGGAGCTTATAAGGTTGAACCTTATCCAAAGGGGTATTTCAATGTGACTGACATCAACAGCCATGCTAAAGTAGGGCAATGTGAGGTGTAGTGACTGTGAATGGCCTCAAACTCATTGATCCCCACACACACAAACACCCACACACAGTTTCCATGTCTGGGATTAGAACTCCTACCAAATTAATATGTTACACTACAGAATTATGCAGTTACTACATGTGCCACAGAGCTTGTGGGGTTGAACCTTCTCCAAAGGGGTATTTCAAGGTGACTGACATCAGCAGGCTTGCTAAAATAGGGCAATGGGAAGTGTAGTGTGTGTGAATGGGCCATAAACCATTCCTCTGGAAACACACACATAACACTCACACACACAACTTTACATTTGACAGGACTGGGTATACAAATGCTAGATGACTATTGATTTGTACTGTCATGTTACACAGTTATCACAAGCACCACAGACACTATGGTGCTGAGGGCTACCAGAAGCAAATGTCTACAGTGATAGACATAGGCACATCATGTGATATGTGATCATGTGATATTGGCGAGTTGGATGTGTGGTGGGTGGGACAGGCCTCATTATGGAAAGCTCTTTGTCACTGTCTGTCTGTATCTTCCCCACATCTCTGTTTGTGTATGTTTGACCTATTATAGTGTGTTGTTCTTTGATATGTGTGAGTATTCCTATCAGATGTGTGTGCAAAGCATGAATGGTGTGCAATGTGGTGTGTGTGCACAGAAATCTGCAACTGACAGATATGTACAGTCCACTGTTGTTGTCAGACATGGGCTTCATTTCTCTAAGTGTAGGAACATGCCCAGTATGACCATTTGTATTTTGTTGTCAGACATGGGCTTTGTTTCTCTAAGTGTGGGAGCTTGCCCAGTATGACTTTCTGTATTGAGTGTGAGAATCCATTCCAGGTAGGTTGTACTCCAGCTCAGGATTCTGTGTTCCACACCTAGCGCTAGCAACCTTTTTTTCTGCAGGATATCTGTAGATAGGTTGACAATATGGAGTCACAATGGGCAAAGGATAGTGGGATACTATAACTATTGTGTCTGTGCTACTTGTATTACATGGTTTTGGTGTTAGCAGAGATATTCAGACATATGTACTCTTTTACACTGTGATGTATTATGTCATCAACTACTGGCAGATATACTTATTTGCTCACAGTTATTTCCTGGGGAATATAAGATGAATGAATCTGTGTCCAGTATTGTGGTCTGCAGCCTACATATTCTTGCCCACTCATGCTATTATGGAGGGGGAGCTGCAGACTTGCGGATGGGTTTGTGTAAATCTTGCAGCACCTTGGTACTGTGGTGGCTGAGGATCCACTGCTTGTACATCTATTGACATAACAGAATGGCCATACCTCTCAGCTGTGCAAATTTACCCAGGTTACCCAGAGGCAGGGTTCAAATATCTGGTCAGTTCCCCTTCACATTTGTGGTTTACAAGCAGGTTTGTCACCACCCATTACTGGGTTTGCAGGCAGGGGTAGTATGGGCGCACATCAAAGTTTCAGACTGTACACACTCCATGGTGTCCATGCTTCTATACCCCACGTTATTCTATCCTCTTCATAACATTATGCAACCAACATCTGGGACACATCCCTATAGTTGTCCCTTCATCCCAGTGGTATTTAGGGGTTTATGTACAGTTCATGCAGTAGGACATGGTGGGCATGCTACTGGGATTTGTCAACATGGCCTTGCATTTGTGTTCTGTGGACTGTGCTATGTTGTTAGTTGGCACCTCATGAGATAACATACAATGGCAGTATGGGTGAGGCACTGGCATTTGACAGAGGACTGTAGGACATTTGGTAGTGATGCAGGCCATCTGTAGCAGGCCAGTGCATTCTGTCACTCCTATAGTCCCAGGCTGCAAGCTGCTGGATTCCCTTGGGGTGACAGGTTAAGCGTGCGATGTGTTAATGTTAATGGCAATAGTTCCTGTCCATATAAATCCATTGTCTGGATGATGGCAGGGTGCAGCTTACAGCTAGGGACACACCTGCATGGGACACCTCTTCAACATGCTGCATTCTGTGGGTATTCACATACAGATATGGGGGTCATACCGTACTCATTCCCAACAGCAGGGATATAACCTGTGATAAACCTGTGTCTGATGGCGGGGTGAGTTGAGTGCATGTGTGATATGGAAGCTTCTTGCAGCTGACTCACAGGTATACCTGGGGCACTCCCCTTATGCTGTCTTGTGCTGGGACATCTTCAGTCTCTCATTACTTCATAACTCTGCCTTTTGTAGTCTACCAGTGATTGGCCAGACTACATCAGTATTCCAGAAAACTAATGTGTTGCTAACCTATATGTACAATTCCAAACGTGTGTGCAGTTGACAGTTAAATTTTATGTACTCTGTCTAGGGTACTTCCACCAGTGTACTGCGTGTATGTCTGAGCCCACATTCATGGCATGTCCATCTTTCAGATGGTGACAGATACTACAGCTGAATAATGAGTATGGAAGACTGCTGAATTGGGTCTTGCTGGGATGCATTGTGGTTGGCATTGCAGTTGTCAAAACATGGCCCTGTCATCAACAGTACTGGCCATAGACCACCGGGAAACAACCCTCCATGTCTACTTGCTGACCACTACCACCCAATATACAACACACAACAATCTAACACACAGAGCCTTGCATATTGTACACATGCAACAATATATCCTGCACATTGGACCAGCTCAGGTAATCTGTGCTCCACTGTTATTAAACCCACATGTGCATGTTACTGCATTTCTACATAGGATTGGGGGGGGCACTCCTGACAACTGTTAACATTTGCTATGACTGTACTGGTATTTCAGGTACTCTGTTGGCTTCCATTTCATTCTGTATTCTGACCCATCATGTAGACTAGAGACATATCAGTAGAGTACAGATCTTAGGTTTTATTGACCTACATTTCAGTTTCAGACTTCTTACCCTTCAGAACTAATATGCAACTGCCTGACCTGTTGTAGTCTGTCTGTGTAGGTCTGGAGGGGGGCTGCTCTCCATTGCCATCAATTGGAAGTCTTAGCACAGCCTTTCTTTGTGGTCATCTACATCTGTCTTGCTGGCTGAGACTGTTGTTGGGTATGTGAGCCTCACTGACATGCATGTGTGTTTCCTATGGACAGACATTTGTGCCACCACATTTACTGCAATGGGATTTGTCACCTTGTCTAGTACTGCCTACTTTGTTGACACCAGTATTTGTTATGGATTTCATGCTGCCCATATAGGTGTCCACTATCTGCTGCCATCCCATTCAGCCACCCGATTCCCTTGCATGCTCACATCCATAGCATAGATACAACTAGCAGAACATACTACTCCATTCAGCAATTGATAGGAAGAGTGACTTCCCTTGGGGCTGTGCCAGTATTGAGGATGGTGCTTGAGGACTGACTATGTCAGATGTGCATAGTACACTCCCTATACATGGTAAAGCACAGGTAGTGTCATGTTTGGCATCCCTTTTACTGTATGTGTGAGTCAGAGAGAGGTGTCATTCCCTGGGTTCCTACCATGTCAGTGTATGTGCTATGCGTTGCCTCTTTGCAAAAGCCTGGGAATACTGGGCACACCTCCTTCTGCCTACAGGAGCAGGCTCAGGTTGTTCCTCCTCTGAGTCACTCTGTGCCATTGCTGGCCTTGACAATGGTGGGGGGCTGTGTGGCCTTGCCCCGTGCTGTTCCTGCTGCAGCTGTTTCTGCAAGATCATATTATGTAGCATGGCACATACAATGAAAATTTGTGTACATGTAACTGGAGAGTACAGCAAGCCTCCACCAGATATGTCCAGGCACCGGAACCATGACTTGAGCATCCCAACGACACTGTCTATTATGACTCTGGTTTGTGCAAGTGCCTCATTATGGAGTTCTTGTTCAGGTATGTGTGCATTTCTGATGGGTGTTATCAGCCACGGCTTCAGTGCATAACTAGCATCCCCCACTAGATGGCCATATAGGATGTCTCCACTGGCAAATGACTGGTAGAGCTGTGTCATATGCCAGATGTGGGAGTCATGATAGCTTCAAGGGCTGCCAGCACACACATTCATAATTTCATTGGTGGAACCTGTGTTCTGAGAGACTGCCTTCCAGACTATCTGCAAATATACAGAGCTGAGTATATATCTTTTGGTTATAGAGTTTGTTAATTGTTGCTTAGATCTCTGTTGAAACTGTTGTCTCCCTGTTCTGAGAGACTGATCTGCAAATATACAGAGCTGAGTATATTTTTTTGGTTTCAGAGTTTGTACTGTTAGTTTTTGCTTAGATCTCTGTTGAAACTGTTTTGTTCTACCCACATCCCTATTTTTGGTTTGTATTAAATTTGGTGGCTTTTGCAGTTGCCTGTCCCACTGTAGATTTGATCTGTGACACTCCCCCAGTCCCATTTCTTTACCACATTCTACCTAATAAACTCTTTCTGCACTTGCTTTTAGTCCTTTTTAATTTAATTGCATTTGTTAAACTGTGTTTGGTCTAATATTGCTACATACTCAAGTGTGCTAGCTTGCACTGCATGTGAATTGTTTTTACTACTGTTTTTGCTACTTTTCTGTAAAAAAAAACATGTAAGCCTGTTTCCTACCTTTCCTGTAACTAGTGTTCCAGATACAGATTTGCTGTATCCAGGACTGTATGTAAGCTTCTGAGCCCCCAAGCCTTTCTGTGTTGGAGGGAAGCCTTCTAGCTTATCAGTGGGAGTGGTAAGCACTAGGTAATCTGTCTACCACATAAGGAGTGGTTCTGGCCCAGAAATTGTAGTTATTTCTCCGTTTGGGCAATCTCTTCCATCTCTCTCAACTTTCTGATTTGAAAGCCTGCATTTGCACTTGTTTCTGTCCTGTAACTCGTCTAGTGCAGATACAGATTCTTAGTTTTAACACTTAAATTTGCTTATTCATGCTCAGCACTTGTTCAGAACTTGTAAGCACTAAATAAGCTACTAATTACTATAGCACTCAATCTTCCTCATTACCTAGAGGAAAACAGTTTTGGTACTTACTTTCCTCAATTGCTTAGAGAAAAACAGCTCCTGTACTCACTTTCCTCACTTATCTAGAGGAAAATAGTTTTTTATTCAGGCATGTCCAAGGGTCAGCTCCCAGTGTTCTCTCCTGTCTATCTGATGAATCTGGGCATCTTGAGGCAATGTAGAAATTGCCTCATGTACACAGACAACCCTCTCCTGCTACCACCCAATACTACAACCTGTGAGAGATGCACTTATCTAGCCAAACTGGAGATAAAGCTCTCTCCAACCAAGACTGAACTTGATAGTCATGAGGAGAAGGTAAACATTTGCACCACACCACACTCATCACATAGTCTCACTAAATCTACACCACCAAAATCCACACATAGTAACACAAAAACATTTGTGGAGGCTTTCAATAGTAATCTGTCTAAGCAACAGGGACCTCCAAAGCAGAAACGTAGGCAACCTCCATCCCCCAACACAACACAAATGACACATAGCCCAAAGACTCAGTGTGCCACTGAACAACAGCCAATAAGGCAAAACAACGTACCCAACACACTAGTCATAGGTGACTCTATAGTCAGACACACTGATGTCCCACTCACCAGGCTAAACAAGGAGAAGGTTACTGACAGCTGCTTGTCGGGTGCCAGGATCTGCCACATAACCCACGCACTCAGGTCACTCAACAATAAGTACAAATATGACTCAGTCATTGTCCATGTTGGTGTGAATGACTTGAGACGTACTTCCCTGAACTACATGAAAAGAGACATGGAAGAGCTCTCTGATCTTGTAGCCCAGGCAGGTATGACCCTAGCCCTGAGTAGCATTCTGCCATCACCCCGAATGATACCGTAGTACAAGGACAAAATGATTGACTTCAACAATTGGCTAAGCTTCTGGTGTCATTCTAAGGGGATCTAGTATCTGTCTGCTTGGGATGACATGGTCGGCACACCACGATGCTTTGCCACAGATGGCCTGCACCTGTTGCCGCTGGGATTCTAGATACTGGCTAAGGCTCTTGCTGCCCCTATAGAGCCTTTTTTAGGCAAGGTTCAAATAACAAATTCACCTCCGTAACAGGAACAGGCAAGCAAAAACTGAGGTTAATGCTACTCAATGCTAGAAGTCTAAATCTCAAAATGCACTAATTCGAGGCACTCCTTAAAATGGAGAACATTGATATCTGGTGCAGTGACTGAGACCTGGTTCAAGGCTCCAGAAAACACCCCTGCACTACCAGGCTACAACTCATACCACACTTTTCGGTCATGTAACCTGGACCGAAACACCAAAGGCGGAGGTGTGTCCATATTCATTAAGGATATCCACACCTCCAGGCTAGTTGCTCAGCATAATACATCCGAGGTTATCCAAGTGCAACTAACTCTGGGCAAAACTGCAATCCAAATTGTAGCTTGCTACAGATCCTCCACCATGCCCCAGGATTCCCACGCCTCTTTTCTTGATGTACTGGAAAATATTAGGGTTCAACCAAACACCCTAATAATGGGTGACTTCAACTACCCCACCATTAACTGTACCAACTCCTTAGCTCAACGCTTTCTGGAATTCATAAACTCCAATGCCTGGATCAACTTATCCACACCTCCACCAGAGGCAACAATATCCTAGACCTAGTCATCACCAACATGAGTGACCAGTGATCCACACCTAAAGTCAACTCCTCGTTGGCCTGATCCAACCATAACCTAATCACCCTTGATATCCACATCCCGCCCCCACCCCCCATTAACTCATAAACCCCGACTACCGTCCCATGGTGCCTCTGTGCTTAACACAGAGCATGCAGTGAGACGGTAGTATTTAAATGCTGCTATTGCACCTGAGTGCCTTCTCCCAGCGCAAGTGACTTTGCAGGCATACTTTATCTCCACTGATGAAAATGAAGTTAAAAAAGTAAGTGAATTTTGTCATTTACCTTTTGAACTTAAGTTTCACCATGGAGTTTCGTGGTCTTCCTATTTGACTTTAGTTAGAAAATTGGCTTGCAACGTACCCTGTATTTGCATCTCAACAGCAAGCAGATTTAGTAAGTTATTCGTCAACCTACTGCTGGCAGCCAATGAGAATCACCTGTTGCTTAACACCCCCCCAACACACTCTGTTCTGTCCAAATAAATAGAGGGTCGTACAGTAGATATTCCCTTTCTTTTTTCTGGAATTTGTGGAATTATCTTCTGTATCCCTCTATTTATTGTGCTGTTCTGGTAGTATTTTCACGGTCTGAACAGAAAAGCTGCAACAGAGATCCAAGTGGCCAAATTTCACCACCGACTAAATCCTCAGTAAGGTAAGATGGTCTCATTGCATAGCTTTCATCCATTTTTATAGTTGAGTACTGACAACATGCTGATAGAAAAAAAAGAGTCATAGTAGTCGATGGTGGCATAAGTGTGTCTGCATTGTATTGTTACAAATACCAGGATACAACCATCCATTACAGGGAAAATATACTTCCCAGGCTTAGAAATAGCAAACGGATAAGTAGCTCAGGACCACTACTCCTTACTTTACCAACTGTTGGACTGCCGGATTCTGTATCATATTTAATGTATGTAAATTCCGCTGCTGAGACAATCTAAAACTTGAGCATAACAGACAAGTGAAAAGTCCAAATGTAATCCGCCACTCCTTTACAATAAACAACAGTAAAATGTATTGTGAGCGCTTTCCTCCATTTACCATACAATAAGGAGTGGCAGATTACTTTTGGACTTTTTACTTGTCTGTTGTGGTCGCGGTTTTTCCAGACTGTCTTCTGAGCTTGTGAACATATGCACTCTCAAATGAAAAAAAAAAAAGACTAATGCATACAAGCTTCCACATAAAAGCAAAGTGCAGGCTGTTTTGCTGTGCTGTCTTCAAATGCCTGATAATGACTGCTAATTCTGAATATAGATAAAAGTTTTCGATGTCAAAATGGTTGCAGAAAACATGCATAGCAGTCATATTTTCAAGCCCTAATTACACAGCTGATAAATATCTTACTGATGAACAAGTAGGCACCTTCACGTTTTCACCGAGTGACTTGGGATCTCAAGGGAAGAGTGGTTCTGACATTTACCAGGTCTTGTTTCAGTTATAGAATATTTGTCTGGTTATTTTCTTTGGCTGCTGTTCACGGTGTTCATATAGTGATGTCCTCCCTTTGTATTGGTAGTTCTGACAAGCTTTTTACTTATAATAATTTTTTTAAAGAAATATGTAATGTATTGTTTTTTTTAGTGATGATTTACTACTTCTATGCAAAGGGGGCCCCTGTATTGTTGATAGATACAGTAACACTTTACTCTTAGCAACTCAGCGTTCATAATTAGATTTAAAAAGAATTGCTGGTAATGGAAAATGTAGTTTGCAGCAGAAGGACAAACTTTCGTAACAAAGGCAGTAATACGCATCATTTTTGTTACAGGGAAAGCGACCAGGTGTTGGGTGTTCCTAGTAATTTTTTTTTTAATTATAGTTATTATAACAAATTTCTTGATATACAACATAGCAGAACTTTATTTGTTACTACACAAGCTGTATAATTATCACTGGGAAATTTTATTACAGAAATGCTTTTTATTCTGTTCTAGCTTGTAAACCGGCAAGTCCTTACAAAACCGGATGTAACTTGCATAATTTTTTTGGTACATAGTAGATTCAGGAGAAGCATTGTTTCTTTTTGGTAAAGGAATTCAGTCAGTAGGCATATTTATATATGGGCACTGCTTTGTATGTGGGCACTGCTGTGTATGTGATTAAGTAGATCAAATAAAACAATTAATGTGAAATTTGGCTGTGAGGAAAAATTTAATTGGTCCCTTTGCAGTCTACATTTGTGAAACCAACAGGGAATTAGGACAGCATCAGGGACATTTCAACTAAGGCTAGCATTTTATAACATATTTTATACCCATATTACTTGAAACAAACAATTGCAGTATAAGCAAGCTGATTACATACTGAGCTTAGGCACTTTTAAACCTAAGGCTCTGAGGCTGGAATAGAATGATTGACTAGTAGCTTGACACTGTCATGCTTTTAGATTTAGACTGCAGAAGGGGTCACTGGTGAGATGTTTCATTTTGGTGCTGTTATACACTCATTCTATTATGCATTTCTGGTCTATGCATCACTGATGACCAGCCTCTTTGTAGAAAGGGTCTCTCCAGTCCTACCTTCCTGGGGCCTGTCTCTGAGCCAGCTGGCTATCCAGCAAGTTAATTAGGTGTTTATGCCTAATTCTATGAGCTTGTTTACAATGCCAACATTAGGACTAGTGTCAAATGCTGTAGCTAAGTCAAGCAAGGCAGTATGCAGTGTTTTACTCTTATTCATTTCCTTGCTGATCATCTCAAACAAGACCAGCAGGTTCAGTACGCACGGCCTACCTTTGAGAAAAACAAACTGGGCTGGTCCAGTGTATGACAGTTTCCTGTGTCATTTGTGATAATTTCCATGACTTTGCATATCAGATTGTCAGAGTAATGGGTTTGTACTTAACAAGATCCATTGATGGAGTGCCCTTGGGCAGAGCAAAAACTGTTGCAGTCAACCATTCTTATGGCATGAAGCCTGTGCAGATGTTATGGTCGAATAGTTACACCAGTGACCCTGATATGTCATATTTCAGGATATTTAGGAGGCATTCCTGGATAGTCTTTTAGTGAGGCACCTCTGTGAACGTTCCAATTGTTGGATATGCCTGGTTAAGTACATTTGTGGTTGTCCTTGGCCTGGGAGGCCAAACTTGGAATCAAACTTGGCTTTAGTAGACTTAATTTGTCCTCAGAGTAATTTTAGTTTGACAGGGCTTTTTGCCATGAATTTCTTCCTCCAAATTGATTATGTGATTCCACCAGGGTTGCTTGTTTTTTGAGTTAGTTCTGTACTTCTTGGTGGGTACAGCTGCCTCTATGCAGCTATTAAGATGCTAATCCTAATATCATATATATATAAAATTTATGTATAATATATAAGACATATAGAGAGAGACAGAATGTTGAAGTATACGAAAATGTTCCTGTTTAGTTAGGTGAGAACTTGAATTACTACCTTTTGGACTAATTCTTACATGGATGACCCACATATGTTTGACATTTCTGCTAGTATTGTTGTACTTCTGCTTATACTCAGTAATTGCCTGAGTAAGTTAAAGGTTATTACTTGCTGACTACTACCAGCATGCAGCTACCATATATTTTGGGCATTTTTCCTGGCTTTCAGTCATGTGTATATTTTCTGGTTTGCTTACTGTGTGATCGGGACTGTGAAGGGAGACAGAAAATGGATTCATTTTTTAACTCCTTTACCTGATTAATACAAGAGAAGACTACTTTGTGATTTTTAGTTGGCATTAGAATAGTTTAAAGGGCACCCACTTAAACTGTGTATAAAGGATGGAACTGGGACCTTCAGGAGTCAGTGCAGAGTTCATATTTGTTATTACTGTTCTTGAGGACAATTTCTTACAGAAGTATTGGGACGTAACTCCATCACTGGATGTTATGCTTGATTACTTGGATGATTTATGTGATAGTTCTGCCGAGTGACTACTATTAATATGAGACTGACAGAATATGAGAATGTGAATTGTCATGATTTTCAAAAGTGTAACATCACTTTTTTCCAAACTCAAGGATTTTAGGAAGGACTGACCTCAATTTGGTTAAAATGAGGGCCAATTGAAAGTTATGGAAGGAGATATTGAAATGTTGACAGTTTGCCTAAAATAAACTTTGATACCAGCTGGTGGACCCTTTTGGCTAGGCTTGTATAGGCCCTATGGCCAATAGCCTAGCACCTACCTATGAACCTATGATAAGCTTGCAAAGAGCAGGTACAAGTTTGCCAAAGGATTGATAGGTAGAAAGAAATAATAAATATAGCAGTGCAATGGTAGTATTAACAATTAATGAAAACAAAGTGGGTTGCTGCCTTTTTGGGTGCCCAAATCCGGGTATTTGTAATTAAATGTAGGTCTAAACCAATAACAAGCGGCAGTCAGAAACAGTAACGTTAGCACTTTATTTAAACAAGAACGACACCTTATTAAATGTAGGTCTGCCTTTTGTTTGTTTTCAGAATGTTGGCATTGCTCAACCAGATATTTTGGACAATATTTCAGCCTTTTGAAGTTTTGTGTTATTATACCCAGAGGGATGGTTAGGTGAGAACATGGATTACTACTTTTTGGATTAATTCATATACGGATCAGCCACATAAGGTTGAGATTTTGTCTAGGCTTATTGCATTTCTGATTATACTCAGTAGTTGTTTGAGTGAGATAAAGGTTCTTACTTGATTACTACCAGCATGGAGCTATGTTATATTTTGGGAATTTTTCATAGCTTTGTCAGTAATGTGTGGAATTTAGGTGGGAGGAAGGCCTCACTATTTTACTGACTTACTCAGGTCTTCTCCGTACCGATGATAATGAGCCTGTGTTACATAACAGCTGCACAAGGTAATGTAATTAATGCCTATTCAACAGGTTATGTGCAGCAATTATCACCTGTGTCTGAGCATGCATAACTTTGCAGGAATGAAAGGCAGGTTATTATCACCTTAGCAATAAGTCAGGTACAGTACAGCACTGACTCATTATCACTTTTCAGGTACAACTCTCAGCAACTGTCAGGGTTATTCACATAAGTAGAAGTCGTTATCACTTTCAATGCACAAGCCAGATTGTATTTTTTTCTCTGCTTGGAGTCATTGCAAGCCACCCCCCTCATTCTTCACTTACTTGTTATTTAATATAGTTATACCATCTGGGAAAGGACGCATGCAAAAAGACACAGCCTGGGTCAGTCTTGGTCTTTTGACATATTGCCTTGATGTAGCTCTCCACTCAGTCTCCCTCCCTTCAGGTGTAGTCGATGTATGTTGGTGAGGGTAGTAAATGTATGAAGGTCAGGGCAGCAATTAGTGAGTTACCTCAGTCCCTCATCCCTTAGGTCCATTGCTGAATGGGCACATGTAAAGAGAAAAGGAAGAGGTAAGGCAGACTGCTGACACTGAAGGAGGTCGTGAGACAATAGTGGTATCAGCAGTCTGAGTGGGCAGCCAGCACAGCTATGGGACACTTCAGATGACCAACATCTAGAGCCCCATGCCTGTCCTTGGCATATTAGTGGAGCGGAAGTCCTTACCATGCATTTTCTCTTTACATGTGCTCTTTCTGTACCCCCTTGTCAGTCATTGTGTGTAATTTGGTGTTTTCACGGGTAGTAGATATGTACCTCTGAAGCGTCATCACCTAATACAAAGAATACTGCTCCTGTGGATAGGATGGAAGATTTGGATGGGCTAACCAGGTAATGCATATGATATACATATATATGTCGTCTTCCAATACATCTGTCAAATATCAGTAGTACTCTGTTGCATTTTCTTTCCTCTGCAGGTTTGTCCACCTTGTAACACTACCAAAGCTATGCAGGATTGGTAACATGCAGCTTGTGAGAAGAAGAATGGAAGAAGGAGAAGAATGGAAAACACCCATGACCAAGTAGGACCAGTATAGTAAGTAAAACTCTATTATGAAAAGTGTTGTGTAAAATGTATTTATCTGAGTTTGGCAAATAACTGTGGTAAGGAGCTGGTGAGGATGCTGAGAAAGAACAACTGTTTCAGGAGAGTGCTACCACGTACAATCTATTATGTCAGTGACCATCCTGCAATACTTCCTTTTTTAGTTTCCTTTTATCAGGCATGTGTAGAGCTTAGATGACAGGAAGGACTTACTAACACAGAACTTGATCCCTTAGACCCATTGCTGAATGGACATATGTAAAGAAAAAAGGCATAGGTAAGGCAGACTGCTGACACTGAAGGAGGTCGCGAGACTGCAGTGGTATCAGCTGTCTGAGTGGGTAGCCAGCACAGCTATCGGACAGATGAGATGGCCTTGCCTGTCACTGAAGTCCCATGCCTGTCCTGGGTTCATTAGTGGAGTGGCGGTCCTTACCTTGCTTTTTTACTTTACATGTACACATTCAGCAGTATGTTGGCTACACCAAGAATGTGTGTATTTACAATCATATGTGTCTACATGGTAAAACAACTGCTTCTGAGTGCTCTACAGATGTACAGATATCAGTTTTGTTAGGACTCAAGTTATGGAAATTATGATTGTTTCATGTTTTGATAAATAACTTTGCAAGGGAGCATGTCAGTGTGCCAAGTAATACCTCATTTTGAAGACAGTATTGATAGTTCCAACATGGTAAAAGAATGGTGCCTGCATTTTGTACATATGTGCAGATGTCAAAATTTGTTTCTGACTTAGGTTATGGAGATTATGATTTTTTTTCATATTTTGGTAAATAACTTTGCAAGAGAGCATCTGAATGCACCAAGTAATACCTCATTTTGAAGACAGTATTGCTGGTTATAACATGGTAAAAGAATTGTGCCTGTATGCTGTACACATGTGCAGATATCAAAGTTTGTTTTGGACTTAGGTTATGGAAATTATGATTTTTTTTTTCATATTTTGGTAAATAACTTTGCAAGAAAGCATGTCAGTGTGCCAAGTAATACCTCATTTTGAAGACAGTATTGCTGGTTACAACATGGTAAAATAATTGTGCCTGTATGTTGTACACGTGCAGATATCTAAGTTTGTTTCGGACTTAGGTTATGGAAATTATGATTTTTTCATATTTTGCTAAATAACTTTGCAAGGAAGCATGTCAGTGTACCAAATAATACCTAATTTTGAAGACATTGTTACTCCTTACAACATGGTAAAAGAACTGTGTCTGTGCACTGTACACATGTACAGATATCACAGTTTGTTTAGTCTTGTACTAATATGAAAATTATGCATTTACAATAGTTCTCATTATTATGTCCATATCCTTGCAAGGGAGCATGGTGATCACACAAATGATGCATCATTTTGAAGCTGACATTCAGATGCACAACTTCTACATTGATATGTAGACTCTGTTTGTTACAGGTGAAGAGATATTATGCTTTGTTTATTTATCAATTATGAGAAATAATATATTAATCATATTTCTGTGAATATCTCAAGAAAGGAGCATCACACAGTAATGGTTAAGGTATCATTTTAAAGCT
Source organism: Protopterus annectens (assembly GCF_019279795.1). NCBI lineage: Eukaryota > Metazoa > Chordata > Ceratodontiformes > Protopteridae > Protopterus > Protopterus annectens. The sequence goes on along the minus strand of NC_056748.1, from coordinate 538,876,630 downwards.
GACATTCATACTAATAAATTAAATTCAAATTGTATTGGTCTGCATGGTACACAGACCAAGATATTATGCTTTGCTTTTCCAAAAAGGTACAAAATATGCACAATATCAGCATTCCTTGCCAAATATTTAATAATGACTTTGATATGCACTATCAACATTTACACTTTTGGAAAGGTCAGTGACTGCTGAACAACTTTCACATTTACATTTTTAGTCTAGCTCTTGTAGTTAAAGAGTTATGAACATTTGTTTTCTGTATGGTATTACAAATGGATTTTCTGAAAATGAGCTCAGGCTGCACTGTTGATCCTATGGTGGAATTAAGCAGGCAGCTTTTTCTGACCTGCTCCGGAGTGAATGAGTTAAGGAAACCACAGTAAAAAATTTCTCCAAAGCCAACTTCATGCTTCTAAAGCCAAAGAGGTGAACTTCGTGATACCCATACAGATGGACAATACAGTTACAACTGCTGAATCGTACACAAATGCACTCTATAAGCACCTACACGAGTGCATGGATCGTGCTATCCTCCAAAAAAACGAAGCCAATCTGATGGTCCCCTGCCATAAACAAACTGTACAACAGAAGGAAGAAACTGTTGCAAAAGTGAGTAAAATCCCTTGAGTGGAGGAGCTCCCTGGTCAGCTGAGATCCCTTATATGATCCTCCAAAGCTAGCTACGAAAACAAAATTGCCACTAATTCTAAAGACAACCACAAAGCATTCTATAGCTATGTCAAGAATCTCGATGTCAACACCCAGAACTGCTCTGAGTTACAGCACAAAGGCACGAAAATTACAGAACCAACTGATATTGCCAACATCCTAGCAGATAGGTTCAGTGCTAACTTTACCCCCTCCCACACCATAAAGGGCTCATATCTATACAGGAAGAATGCAGAGTCCCTGTAATCACAACTACGCAGGTAAAAGCTGCACTCTCTAAAGCCACAAAACACAGCATCCATGGGACAGGACAACATCCCAGGCTGCATTTTACACGAACTTCAGAATGAACTGGCTCCCCACTTAAGCACCATGTTCAATAATAGCCTCGCATCAGGCTTTGTACCCACTGAATGGCACACGGCAACAGTTATCCCACTCCACAAAGGGGGAGCCACTACTGATCCCGGGAACTATCGACCTATTAGCCTGACGAGCCTAGTCTGCAAGGCCATGGAACATATCATCATGGAACTCATAAACAACGACATTGGTAACCTCCAAACTTTGGATCCCACCCAGTTCAGGTTTGTGAAAGGCAGATCATGCCTCCTGAACCTGATTGACTTCTTTGAGGCAGTCACCAAAGCCATAGATGAGGATAAGATGGTTCACACAGCCTATCTTGACCTCGCCAAGGCTTTTGACACCATCCCCCATTCTGGAATTATAGCTAAACTCACTAATCTAGGTATATATCCCTACATCACAAGATGGGTTGCCAACTGGCTCACTGACAGAACCCACATTGTAAAAGTTGCAGACTCCAAATCTGACCTCAAAGCAGTGACAAGTGGAGTACCACAGGGTTCCATCCTGGGACCTCTCCTGTTTGGTATCTACTTCTCTGAAGTACAGGCTAACACAGAAGGCCTCTGGCTAACGAAGTTCGCAGATGACTGCAAACTAGGAGTCATAGTCAAGTCCCCAAATGATGTGGACATCCTACAGAAGGACCTTGCTGAGACAGATGCCTGGTGTCAGAGCCATGGCCTCAAGCTCAATGCCAAAAAGTGCAGTGTCATCCCCTTTGGTAAAAACTCTGTACCCATGAACTACCACATAGGCAGCAATCTACTTAACACTGAATGTGTGATAAGAGACCTTGGGACCCAGGTGCACAGTAGTCTCTCCTTTGATAGTCACATCACCACAGTAGTCAGGAAGTCTTTATACGTGGCACACCTCAAATAAAAGGGTTCTCATCCAGGAAAACAAAGGTCATTGTTTCCCTCTACTCGACACTCATTAGACCCATTATAGAGTACAACGCCCCTTTTGGAATGTACCTCACAAGACATCTGCAGCAGCTGGAAAGGCCACAGAAGTACCTCACAAAGAGAATTACTGGCCTTAAACAAATGCCCTATACTGACCACCTCAAAAAACTCCAGCTTTACTCCATAGCATATCACCTACTCTGAGGTGATCTCTGCCTAATATTTAAAGCTATGTCAAACCCAGAGCTGTTGGACATGCTACAACTAAAGAAATCCCAGTCCCTCCGAGCTACATGCTCTAGGGACTTAACCTTGTCACCACAATAAACAGGACATGCTGGAGGGATAGCTTCCTTTCCCAGAGACTTCACATACTCTGGAACAGGCTACCCATCTATGTCAAGCAAAGTTCTTCATTAGCACTCTTCAAGAAAAATCTTGATGAGTGGATGGGAAATAGGAAATACACCCTGGGGATCACTTCTGTGTCTCTGCTCAACAGTGGCACAGGATATACACCCCGGGGATCACTTCTGTGTCTCTGCTCAACAGTTGCACAGGAAAATAACTTTCTTGGGTGGCATAAGCCAGGGAACCTTGTTGGCTAGGCTTACATAGGCCCTTGGGCCAATAGCCTAGTACCTACCTATGAACCTATGAATCTATAATGCCCTGGACATTACACATGACCTGGCAGTTGATGGAGGGGAGGCCCTTACTGTTTATATAGACCATGCCCCACTCTCCAAGTGGTGCTTTGATGTGTATGTATGTGCAGTCTATAGCACCCACTACCTCAGGGTATTCTGCTATTTTGTGGAAGAGACGCATATTGCTGGCCCCCACCTCATGGGTGTTGTGGAAATAGATGTGCTCACCGGCATGTGCTGACATGGCATCTAGGAACTGGTGGAGTAGCCTGGATGCTGATGCCTGTGAGATCCCCATTATATCCCCAGTTGGCCTTTGGAAGGTACCTGTGGCTAGTATTCTTAGGCCTACATATACCTTGGTATCCACTGGAATGGGTTCCCCTCTGTTGGTTCTGTGTGTGAGGTGTGGCTGGCACAGCTCAACAGTTTGCTGTAGGAGGTCCCTGTCCACCCTATAGCACTCCACTATCTCCAGCTCATGTAGCCCCTGCTAGGTTACCCTGGGTCTGTACAATCTTCTCCTTCTCCTTCTCCTTACTGTGGATTGGTCATCAGCATTCTCATCCTCACCACCTCAGCCTCTTCCACATATTGTTTTATGAGAGTGAAAGCACCCCCTATCATTTTGTTAGTTTTGTCTGGTAGAATTTCCCTGTTTGTGTACACCAGTGGTGTAGAGTTTTTGGGAAAAAAAACAGAGTGAAAGGTGTTTACATAGTTTATAGTTGTGTGCTGGGCTGGGCTGCTGCCTGTGTAATTGGCTGATTCTGATACATTTCACATGCCAGCTATGCTAGTTCTCCTTGATCACCTTACTACTGTTGTTTTCCCTTCCCATTGCCTTCCTGTTTATGCCCTGAGGCATGCTGTGCATACCCTGTCCTCAGATCTGGACAGAGCTGCTATTTCCTGTTTTTTTCATCCCTGTGCACACCATGCACACCTGTTTAGGCAATGTAAACACCATTTAGCAGAAACTGTCCCTCCCTGGACATGAACATACTCTGCATTTCTTGGTGTAAGACAATACAGACTTAGACACCTTAGCTGTGCTTAGCTAAGTGTAAACACGGGCCACATAGCTCCACTCAGCTTACAGCAAGCATGACACACACCCTTATGGGGTCATCTAGCTCTTAGGCTTACACCATGGTCTTGCTGTATGTACACAGTTTTGTGCAAGCTAGCACTGAGGGAAAATCTGTGATTCAGTATCATTCCCCTCATTTGCATAGAACTGACTGCTAATGCATGGTTACAAAACTGACACTCAGCCCCCCCCCCCTTAGTAACCACTACTCCATGGTTGTTGTCTTATGCATGCCATTGCCTATAATGGCAAAATGCATAACCATCTTAAAATTGACTTTTTTCATATTTTTTTTATTTTTGGCACAACCCCATTTGCACACTGCTGCGCTATGCTTAAACAGCCAAAGTTGGCCAAAAAAAAGTTATTTTTTATAATTTTACAACTATTTCCCATACCAATGGCCATATATTTGGCCATTGGCATCCCTACTACATTGAATATATGCTTTCTTATGAGCTATCATGCCTCCATTTTGTAATTTGCAGAAATGTATTTGGTTAGTAGCCAAATGCATTTCTGCAGGTTACACTATTCCTGCACAGATGCCTGGCTGCTTCCCGGATCGCTAATTCACCTCATTTGCATGGTTTTCACTGGAAAATGGGGTAATTAGTGTACAGGAGCTCTCTCCATGCAGTAATAGTGCAGGAGCACTAGTGCACATCCCGGGAGCTCATTCCTGGATCGCACGTTGACCATATTGCCTACAGGAGCTCTTGCACTATTCCTGCACACCATGCAGAGCTTGCTGAATCCTGGGGATAAACTCAAACCTAGCAAAATACAGTAAATAGCATCACCCACTCATCTCCATTCCACCATGATGTAAAACGGTGTTAACTAAACTGCTCACTTAATCACAACTTCCCACTAGAAGCAGTGTATTATCACTCACTTCGATAACCAACCAACCATCTTCTATGATCCACCAGATGGGGAAACAGAAGAGGGGCATCACAGCCCTTCTTCTCTGCCCACCAGCCTGAATGCAGGCTGTTCCCCTTAAAAATTCCTGCAATGCTTTCAGCAAACTTTCCAAAACAATAACAAGTGCACATTCAACATAGACTCATTCCCACATGCCCACAACACAATCTTTGCACCCCTACAACCTGATCTCTTTTAGATTGGTGCAACCATATAGCCAGTGTGAAAGGAAATATAAAAGCATCCTGCCACAACAATGAACCCAGCAGCTCATTTACCCTACTTCACTGTACATCCATACTGACAAGGTAACCCACACTGGATAATCCAAGGAATTCACTTTCAAACTTTTCAAACATTTTTCTAGCCGGAATTGTGCCAGAGTGTTTGATTTGAACTTTTTTGCCAATTGTTCAAGCGATTGGATTATTTATTTGGCCACTTGCAATTGTGGCTCTTTTTATGTGGGACAGACATTTCTGTACACATCAGTAACATCAAACAAAAAAGAATACATAATGCTCTTTACAAGCATCAATTAGTTCACTCTACAGCCAAGTTCATGTTTATTATCATTGATATGATACATGGGAATCGTGCCAGTAAAACAGGATGGCATTCTATACTAAATGTTAAGGAAAAGAAATGGATCATCAGACTGGGAGGGTTATTAATGAACACCTTTAATTTTTGACCAATAGACTGCTTGCATATCAGTTAAAAACAGCTGTGTATTTTGTGATTTTTGTACACTGAGGAAGGCTGTGCTTTTGCTGTGGATATGTTCATTTAATAGAGTTTTATTTCTCTAGTCACTGTTTGCTGGCTCTTTCTTTTGCCTTTGTTTGAATTTGCTTCCCTTGAGCCGTGCAATTGTATTGTCTTGCACTTTCTCTTCACATCCTGCTGGGGCCGGTGACTTTGAGATTGCTGCATGGATTCCAGTGCAGCTCTCTATTTCCTCAAGCTTTCACTTTGGATTTATTAACATTTATATGCTCACAGTCGTTGTTGGGTTTGGAATTTGATCCGGTTCACATTTGCCATCCTCGTTTGGTTTCAGGAGCTATTAGACGTGCCATCACTGCCTTTTATTTTGATTCCATTTTCATGAACAACAGTTTGTGGATTAAACTATCCTGTACTTGCAGGTTTGACTTTCAATTTATTTGAATTTCTGACATTCTTCTTGTGACCGGTTCGTATTTACATTACAACCTTGTAATGGTTTTATCGCTATTACATTTATATCTCCATATGCGAAGCCATTAACTGGGTCGGATGTCTATATTTTTTGGCTGAAACACAAGGCTCAGCACATTAACTGCTTTGTTTTATTGCATCCAAATTTTTCTTTAGTTGGATGGACTGGTTGTGTTTGGTTCATCGTATACTGTCCTTTATATGCAGGCACAATTATAGTATGTGCTTGATTATTACATCTGCATAACATATTTTGGACTATAACATCCATCTTTGGTCGACTTTTGTACTGGATCTGTATGGGACTTACGTATTGGATCATCTAACAGAAACCACTTCTGTATTTGGATTGTTACTGTTCAGAGCATTTATTTGACATTTATATGTGCTCGTATATCCTTTACTGATTTAATTGTCAGTTTGTCATTCGGGATTCTAGTCAGGAACCATTATTTTTGTAATACGAATCAACATATATTTTGGTCTTTTGGATTTACATGTATATTTCCTATTTTTGGATTTTCTTAGTTTTTTTCTTATTAATATCATTTGAAACATTTTCATGTATATTTGTGCAGGCTGTTTATAATCACTCCTACATGCCCAATTTTTCCACTTGGGGACCTATATACACATTTTCTTTGTATATAGTTCAGACTAACATCTTATTTTAGATGCATGGTCTACATTTGATGTTTGCATATATGTCTTTCTGACAAATATTGTGCTTTTTCATTCTATGTTATATATTTGGTAACTGTGTACTAGTTGTATTGCAGTTTGTGATTATTGCCTTTTATTTTATATGATCCATAGACCATATTCCATATATTTAGTCTGACTAGTTGTTGTACATTATATGCCCAGGACATTATTAATCCATATTTTCGAGTACCACATCTTTATCTACTGTTATACATCCAGATATCTTTTGTTGCCTCCAGGTTCATCCAATTTTTATGTATATGGTCATGTTCTTTAGTTTATCAGCTAATGGGTATTATATAAAATAGCATATTAGCTGCTTTAGGTTTACATTTTTCTTAACTATCCAGACATTAGGTTGGGTTTACTTATTTATTTATTTGTTTGCTACTTTATATTTATGGTTGTCATCAATAATTTTCTTGTTGGGCTCAGCATTATTTGCTTATGCTATGCCTATTACACCATACACTTTAGATTGGTTTAACTCTTTTGCTAATATAATCATTGCTGGTTAGTAGTTGTTTGGATTGTTCCTCTCGATATTTCTCACATTATGTATTAATATTTTGGCAAATATTATATTTTCTACATTCCTGAAATTACCAGTTTTAGGTCAACAAATATTGGATTGCTGTTATTGTCCAACTACCTATTTGAATTTATATATTGTGGTGTCTGGGACTATTATTGTCAGCTTTTTGATTTGTTGTCTTGAGATGGACCTATCCAGTTTCATTATTGGTTTGGCTGCAGATGTACCAATGAGCTTGATTCAATTTGTCCGGAATCCAATTGCAGCATGCTTTTTGTTGATTTAAATAAACATTTAAGATCATTACGATCTAATATCTGGCATAGCACACTATTCAAAGCTTATCAGACTGCAGGAATCACTCCAAGGATATGCACTATTAATGAGTTGGAGATCATCAAGAGCAGGAACCACTTTTTAAGAAATTATTGAATAAGATGCTGAACTCAAATCAAGAAAAATTTAAAAATTTTCTACGGATCAGGAGGACTACAAAAGGGACACTCCATTTTTATCAAACACTAAACATGTTAGGTTCACTACTTCTTCCAAACCCACAAACAAGAGGAAATGACCCAGATCTATTCTCAGGAGGCATAATACTGACATGGTCTCCTCCTTTGAGGATACCTCCTCGTGCACTGATAATGAATCCCCAGCAGTCTCAGAGTCACCATCCCCAAAAAGGACTCCAGGGTCCATCCCTTTAGGCCTAAATATAAAACACCACAGAGGTGGAGAACATTCAGGGATTATTGAACATGACGAACAATACATCATATCATAATGTTTTAAATTTGTCTGAGTTTGATACAGATTAAAATGTTAAATAAAGGTCACTGTTTCTGAAGAGTTATTGGCCCAGGATGTTTTCAGCTTTGAACCTTAAATTGTTTTTTGGTGAATCAGATTCTACTTTTGATCATGATAAGTTCATATATCATAAATCAAACTTTTCTCCTCCCATGCACCCGATGGTTCATCAGTTCCAGAATAGCGATCTACATTTTTTTGGTTCAGATATTCCATTAAAACATAAAAATGTAACCTTTATTGAAAAACAAGCTATTCTGGAACTTAAAAACAACAAAGATATTGTTATCATCTCAGCAGATAAGGGTGGTGCTGTGGTCATTCTTAATTGGGTTGATTATGATAATACAAATCCTGGATGAAAGATATTACTCTTAAATGTCTGTGGATCCAACCTCCATGTTTAGCAAACAAATTGAAAGGTTTCGAGCCATCATAACTAGTGACATTATGCATCAGCTTCTAGTCAAGGATCCGGTTACCCAGTACATTTACTTTTTACCAAAGATTCACAAGGATCTTTTACATCCCCACCAGGCAGACCGATTGTATCTCCTCTTTCATTATTTTTGACTAACCATCTCAAAACTTTGTTAGCCCTTATACGATCTCGCTTACAGGATACAACAAATTTTTTGCAGATTATTTCTGACACACAATAAGAGCCTAATTGGCTCTTATGTACATTGGATGTGAGTTCCTTATATACAAACATTCCACACCAAGCTGGGTTAGATGCATTAGCTTATTGGCTAGAAGTTTCCAGCTTATATAGTTTGGACTTTAATGCCTTCTTGGTTGGTCTAGCACAATATGTTCTGACCAGTAATGTTTTCTATAATAAAGAGCAATGTTTCTGAAAAACAAACCTATGTTGAGAAATGTATTCTATATGACAAGGATAGGAACATTTTTAGCTCAGATTGACATATGGAGTTGCTCATTATTGGAATTTGTTACCTATTTGAACAATAATGTATGGGGATTGCATTTTACTGCAAATTTTGACATGAACACTATTACATTTTTGGATGTCCTAATCAAGAGATCACCTGATCATACATTATGTACAGAAGTATATAGGAAATTCCCTCAATACAACTCTATTTTACATGCTTCGAGCTATCATCCACCTCATATAGCACGGAACATTCCAAAGTCCCAATTTATACGTGCCAAATGTATTTGTTCAAATGGTACCACTTTTTGTAAGCATAAAACAGATTTGATCAATAGATTCAAACTTCAGGGTTATAAGACTGGTGATATTTCAGTGGCTAGTCATCAGGTTAGTTCCATGGAGAGATTGGACCTCCTTACATATAGGGTACATACCAATAGACCATCACAACCAATCAGGTTTACAACTACGTATGCCAGGAATTCTAACCGTCTCACCCAAAGTGTACGTAGACATTGGAACATACTTCAATGTGACTCTGATATTGCCAACATTATTCCGGACAGTTGTCTGTTTTCTTATAGGAAAGGAAAAAACCTAAATTCTTTTTTCAATCACTATAAACACAGAGACACCGGGACCAATTAACTATTACAAACAACACTATCAGGTGAGCCATTACATGGTTGTTTCCCTTGTGGTCATTGTACCAATTGTCAATACATTCAGAAAGCCAAACATTTTTCTAGCCGGAATTGTCCCAGAGTGTTTGATTTGAACTTTTTTGCCAATTGTTCCATCATGACCTCTAAAAATATGTATTTCTGAACACATCAGTAACATCAAACAAAAAAGAATACATAATGCTCTTTACAAGCATCAATTAGTTCACTCTACAGCCAAGTTCATGTTTATTATCATTGATATGATACATACAGGATGGCATTCTATACTAAATGTTAAGGAAAAGAAATGGATCATCAGACTCTCCTGGGCTTAATGAACACCTTTTGCTGTGGATATGTTCATTTAATAGAGTTTTATTTCTCTAGTCACTGTTTGCTGGCTCTTTCTTTTGCCTTTTTACGAGACACATAGACTCATCCCCACATGCCCACAACATAATCTTTGCACTAGCCAGTGTGAAAGGAAATATAAAAGCATCCTGCCACAACAATGAACCCAGCAGCTCATTTACCCTACTTCACTGTACATCCATACTGACAAGGTAACCCACACTGGATAATCCAAGGAATTCACTTTCAATAAGTATAAGCATGTCAACAACATTTTAAGAGCCTGCCTCATCATCAGCAAATGCATATCAGTCTTCTTACCATTAATCCAAACCCATCCTTTAAATATCGGGGCTATTGCCCATAACTTTGTCATATCCTCTAAATCTGCCACCCATGTGAATATGCTAATATCAGCCACATACACATTAGTTGACTGAACTAACTGTCCTTTCATCCAAGCATTAGCTAAATAATACAACTTCACCAACCAAACTTTCTCCTCCTCAGGCAACTGCAGTGCAAATCTGCCAAATGCAGGTAACACCTTACCATATGCATTTCCTGTCAAATCTGCCCATGATTGCTGAATTAGGCAGCCCAACTCACTATTCCTCCTCTGGCAGCACAACTGATTTGCCTTGTGCCTCCAGGGCCAACTGCCAAAACCTGTGAAACTGAAAGAGAAAGGCTGTCAGCAATCAAATTCCTTGTACCCCAAATGTACAGCTGAAAAAAATATCAACCAATTCTGCAAAACCAATTTTTGTAAAACTAACAAAAGTAGCCTAGATCTGGCAGTTTTTGACTTAACACCCACACTACTATCAAATTTTCTGCATTAAAAAACACTTTCCTAGCATGTAATATTTAAGTCTAATCCAAAGAAACTGCCCAAATAGACATCAATTCCAAAACAGCCGCAGCCTTCTTCCTGTCATACTCCCAATCATCCAGCCAGTGAATTGCAAATCAATCTCTGTTAAAATAAGCCCCATCCTTTTACCCCTGCAGAGTTTGTGAAAAACTGCATTTCATCTTGATTGACCCAGTCTTTCTGCCAAAATGAAATGTCATTAAAACAGTCCAAAAAGGACAACCACTGTTCTAAATCTACTCACACAAGCTTGCTGACCCTTACCCAATGATGCATGCTTCTCCACCCTTTTAGCAAAAATGCTACCTACAAAATGTCTGACTGAGACTGATTGCCCGATGTGCAAAATTTAAAAGATCCAAAAGTTCCATTACATCCATAATCTCTCTTGTCTTTAGACATCATCCAGGCTATCTTTCCTTACAATCACTGTATCTTCTCAAAAGGAAAAAAAAAGAAACTCCGCTCAGCATCCACTGTCAAAACCCAAACAACATAAGGCCTTGGTAGGACTTTCCAACTTTTGCTTAGCCAATGGAGCACCCAACTCATCACATACAGTCAGGAAAATGTGCATCCCTTCTGCAGCCCCCTCAAAAACCTTCATCTACCAAAAGAAAGTCTTCAAAGTAATGAAAGGCCTTTTGTGTACCTACCCTTTATTGCCAGACCCAGTGAAGTGCAGAGCTAACTTTCTGGAATGTGGCACAAGCCACCGTACAACACATGGGCATGGCCTTGTCAAAATAAAATGTATTGTCTACTACCATACCCGATAATGGCCACTCATCTTCACACATGGGCAGTAAATGAAAAGCAGACTCAGTATCAACCTTTACTAACCAAGGGTTCCCAAACCATTTAATCATTGCCACTGTGTTGCTCAGTGATATGCACCTAACCTTTGTATGCTCTCTACAAATAAAATCATTAACCGGTTCCCCTCACAGGAAAGACAAATGGTGAATCAATCGAAATTCACAAGGTGTCTTCTTAGGGACCAACTGCAATGGTGCCACTTTGAAACTGACAAAAGGAGGGTAATCAAAAGGGCCCAACAATCTGCCTGTGTACAATTCCTTCTCAATTAATTCTCTCAATTTAACCTTGTAACAAAAGTCTGACTTCCTATATGGACTGGTGGCATAAATGACTTGACTGAAGATTTTTTGCCCATAACATCAAGGGTTCAATTCCAGATGTCTTTGACATCATTTCTTCCTGTGATGTTATATGTCTATGATGTGTTTAATCATGCATATCTTAACATTTGCCCCTCTATGAGTTCTCATGGAGATATATTGGATACTGGCCCAAACAAATTATTTGCACTGACATCCATCTCCTCAACTATTACATCTTTATTCAACCTTGATCTGCTTGTCATAAGCCTGTAGTCCCACCCATAACCCTTCTTTATCTCTATGTCAATCACTTCATTCTACACAGCATGGCAGCTTAACAATGAGAACAGAACAAAAACATGTCCATGAATGTTCCATTACAACAAATATTATGTGCATGTCCATCTATCCTTGTATTCACCCCTTCACTTGCACCCATATTTATGTGTATATACCTATTAGGCTGATGGATATAAAGGTCATTTCATTCTTTCTGCATGTGACATCCCCAAGGTGGTCAAACGACAAAACCATCGACCACTGTGCAGGTAGAAACAACAATAAGGCACAGACCAGGAACTTGAAGCAGAAGATATTTATTCAAGTAAAAAGCACACCGACTGAGCGCTTTCACCCACAGGGTGAAAGCACTTGTGTCTTGTTTTTATGAACAATAAACCTTTGAAGCCTGGAGCCTTACCTCAGTGTTTTTGCTGTTTTGACAGATTTTATTTCTTTTCTGAGGTATCTGGTTGAAGTTGGAACTTTTTTACTGTTAATGCTGTATAAAGTGTATTCTGAAATTTTAAAATCAGACTTGTGCTGTGGCACAAGCATTAAGTACTGTGTTCTCTAGCTTGTGTGACTATGTAAGGAATCAAATCTCACAACAGTCAATATTTGTGTGTGATGTGTGTGTGGGTGTGGGTGGTCTAGAAGAGTTTGACTCCAGGTCCTGCTGCCCTTACTCAAGTATCATTCAGAAAATACTTTTATACTGGTACATGACTCCACAGCAATTTCATATAACCCTTCCAACGTCATCTTTTCTCCATACACAAATGATGTCATCCTCTATAAAGTGCACTCTGACACTGTTAAAGTTAGACTCTTGTCATGGTGCCAGTTTTAAGTACTGTGCTCTCTACTTTGTGTAATGAGATAAGTAGGGGTTCTAATCACAAAGCAGTAAAGCTGAGTGTGTAGTCATTTAACTTTCAGTCTGGAGATAATTTTACACCAGGATACGAGTCTACATCTATGCCATACAATTCTCCCAACATCTTCTTCTCACCATACACTGATGATGTCATCCTCTCTAAAGTGCACTCCAACACTGTTAACGTTAGACATCTGTGGTGGTGCTAGTCTTACATTGTACGGAATTCAGCTTGTACATATGAAAACATTTTAAATTTCCCAATGAATTCAGCAACTCCTGTTCCCTCTGTACACATAACATCATTTCTGTGGAACACTGAGGATGTCATCATCTCAAGGATACTGTACATACACACATCAGGAAGCAGAGTCCCTACATTACCCTGTGCAAATCATCCATAGACCACTGGATGTGTGATTGCTAATTCTGTCATGGGGTGGGGCAAATGTCACATATGGATATGGACAGAGGCAGTCTATATTAAATCAAACACATACGCACATACACCTACTATCTTCCAAGACATAGATATAGTGATTTTGGTTGAAATGCTGTAATAAAGGCTAGGATTTTATGTACTCTTGACTGTTAGCCTAGTAATACATTATAACCCTCAGAAGATTGCCCATATCTACATGTGTTATGTTGAGGTGTAGATGTACTGTAGCCCTACAACAGTGTGTTCCAATCTGTTATTTGAGCTACTGTATTGATGCCCACTGCTGCCATTTGGTTACATGTTTCTTCCACAACAGCTGTAGTAATATGCCTCCCGTAACTGTTGAAATGAGATGATGCTGTGTATGATGCTATGTATATTGCTGCCTTACTATGGTATGTGTTCTTGTAGTGGAGTACATCAATATTCTACACATTCCTCATTCAGCTATCACAGCAACAGCTGCTGCAGTATGGCACAGGTGTGCATGTGCAAACCAATCAGCTGGAAATGTGACATATATCAATATTACATCATACTAATTACATGGACAGATACACCTGCATTCATCCCCATGTTGTAATGCTGTTGTATGCATAAATATATAACATGTTAAGATTCACCTGCAACCTTGGTAAATTCATTGTATATACAATTGTATTATTAGTCACAGGGATTATTCAGGTGTTCCACAAAATCATTGTGGGATTGTCAGTATTTGTGTCATTAACTGTTCTGCATGAACCGCATCCAGCTCATTTGAAATGTGTCCATATATGGTGTCAGGGCCTCACCCACACATTTCCAATGATACACATATGGGCATATGATGTACAACTGATGTAATGACATGAAATAGGTTGAGTTGTATGACTGTGCTAACAGGTCCACTGTGTAGCATGCGAGTCATACCAAACATTGTATATGGAGGTAATGTCATAATGCATTTTGTAACTACATCTGGAATCTTAAGGAGAATACCCAGCTATGTGCAGAGCTTATTATGGATGGCAATACCCATACTCGACCACAAAAAATATACAATCTTGTGGCTGACAGATTTGGATAAAATTTCAAATCCCTGTGCCCACTGGTCATCTTCCAAAGTATACCTGCATCATACTTCAACCTATTATCTCAAGAGAGGAAATCATCTCTGCCCTCACCAAGGCTAAAAACACAGCACCAATAGGCCCTGATAACATCCCAGATTGCCTTTTAAATAACTTCAAAGTTGACCTAGTAGGCCCTACTTAACCACAGCCCCCAGGGAGCCTATGTTCCTACAGGATAATGGACAGCAATGGTCATCCCTCTGCACAAGGGTGGACCATCAACATACCCAGGGAATTAAAGACACATAAGCCTGAATAGACTCATCACTACGGCCATGGAAATAATCATCATGTACCTTATCAACAAGGATATAGGTAGTCTCCAGACTCTGGAACCAACTCAGTTCAAATTTTTTAAAGGTAGATTGTGTCTGTTAATTCTGGCTGACTTCTTTGATAAGATCACCAAAGCCATGGCTGAGGGAAAGACTAAGCATTCTGCCTTCCTTGATCTGGCCAAGGAATCTGACACTATTCACCATGCGGGTACTGTATACTCTCTCAACTGGGCATAAACCCCTGCATCACCAAGTGGGTAGCTAAATGGCCACTGACAGGGCATATACTGTCAAAGTGGATGAATTCACCTCTGACAAGAGGCCAGTCACCAAGGGCACACCACAGGTTTCTGTACTAGGCCCTTTCCTGTTTGGTATTTATTTCATAGAAGTCAATGCAAGCATAGACAGTCTTTGACCAAGTCTGTGTCTGATTTACCAAATTGACGGCGATCATGGAATCCATAAATGATATTGATATACTGCAGAAAGGATTAATGCACACAAACAATTGTTGCCAGAGCCATGGAAAGAAACTAAATGCAAAACATTTTGTAACTTTTCCATTTTGGAATGCAAATAGACCACTAATTACAATACAGGCAGCCCACCCCTAAGAATATACCCAGTGGTACATGATCTGGGTGAACTTTGACCACCTTATGTCCACAGTAGTAAGAAAGTCCTTCTATGGAGCACAACTCATACGTAAGGGCATAACATCCATATCAAAGGACACCATAATTCTATTGTATTTCACCACACCAATAGTTGACTACAATGCACCCTTTTGCATGTACCTCACCAGCCATCTGCAACAACTGAGCAAGCACAGAGTTTTCTCACCAGGAAGATCCAATTTATAAAAAAAAAAACTCCTACATGAAAAGACTGAAAGCCCTATCACTGTATTCTGTGTCTTACAGACTACTAAGGGGCAATCTGTGTCTGGCCTACAGGACAGTGCCCAATCAGGCCCTGATGTAAACATTACACATTTGTAAATCAAACTGCACAAGGGTAATTCATTCCATGTATCTTAGCCTAGCCTCTAACATAAATAAATCATGTTGACTAGAGAGATGTGTCTCTCAGAGACTACACCTTTTCTGGAACAAGATTCCCATTCATGTAAAGTAAAGCCCTTCCATGACCCTCTTTAAGTGCAACTAAGATCAATGGATGTGTAATCATAAATTTACTAGTGGAGTGGTGCTCATGATCCTCATGGACAGAGGCAGGCATTATAACATACCATAGCATAAGCTCATACCTTTGTGAACTTCATTCAACTAGCTATTGAAAATTGTTAAACTTTGTTTAAACCTGGCTAAGCTTGTGTGATGTCTTGTCCCATTAGCCATGTACTCTCCTATGAACCTATGAAGTGCATTTGTAGGCTAGGTACAGCTATAGTGTGACTGTACTGCATCATGGACGTAGCACTGCATCACATCAGTATTACCACTTGATAGTTTGCATGAACACATATGGCTGTATATCAGGATTTCATGGCAGTATAACATTTTGACTGCCAATGTCAGGGACAGTGATCATGTGGCATGTCTTGAGACTTGACATGTGCTTATAGATGGCACTCCATGTATTGCTTAGTATGTGTACAATATTACAGTGACAGCTTCCTTGATCATGGACACTTGACTTTGCTGTACGTTCTGTGCATGTGGACAAAGTTGATACAGTGTCATTATTCTCACAGACTGCTGTACCATTCATTATCATGGCTCACTTCTTAATTAACGCATCAATTGCAGATGTCTCAGACAATATCCATTGGTATTATGTGTGTCAGATACATGCCAATACCCAGCTGTGTGTAAAGAATCCACTCATAATAGTGTGATGTTTCTATGCATTGTTATCCGCATGGCCAGTACCTATGTCAGCCAGGGATACTTTAGTCAAGTGAATCACAAATGGTACAGGGAGCTCCCACACATCAGATACACCATACAGAACTATTCTTTGAGGTGTACACCAATTAGGATTTGACAATGCAGACTTCTCTTCAAGGTGTTCTATTAGATGCTTATGTGATACATCTTTCTGTGTTGCACGCAGTAAATATACAGCTCAATGACTACATTGATGGCATGGGTTTGATTTTTGCAGATGATAATTGTGGTCTATGTGCCATGCAAATCTATCAACTGGTCATGATTGGCCCTGATTTTAACTCACGTTTAACAATGTCCCTCTTAAACCTCCAAAATTGGTCATTTCTGGGGAAGGGATGGTGAATTCCACTTATTGAATACTGGCCATCATTACAGTTGTAGGCTTATGTTCCTGAAGAACATGTATAATAAGTTACACTCACATATTCTGTCAATGCCACAGATTAATGGTCATAATATTGTAAAAGTGTCGATGATTGTACCTGATTCTGTCTATATTTGTTCAGGATCCACAAAAAAAAATGTGGGACGATACAGTTCCCTTTAAAATGCTTGTACATAGTTTTGATTAATTATTGAATTATTCATTTAGGAAGTTAAGTAATTTGATTGGGGTACTTGATGTATAAAAGGAAGTGATTTTACTGGTGTATTTATTACTTGAAGGTGAAAGGCTGAGGTACCAGAAGTCTTAATAAAGACAAATTTTATTTTATCCTTCTGCCTGGTTCCCTATCGTGAATGACATTTGTGTTTTTGTGGAGTTTGGTGGACATTTTTGTGTTTCTTGGGTATTTGTTCAGCAGTCTGTTACAATGTGCCCCTGATTGGTTCAGAGCTATGGTGACATATCAGTCATATTCAAGCAAGTCATTTTGGAGATCTTCAGATCATGCACATACCCTTAATTTATGTACTGCCCTTGCTAAATATCCTCTCCAATGAGCATGGAAGTGATGTTTATATCACAACCATTCACCTCCATTGACATGTAACCTAATGTGATCAACACACATATAATATCATGTGTGTTTATATCATAATATACTTGCTCAGGAGATGTAAGCAGCAGTACATACTGTGCTATCTACATATGTGCTTAATGTTATGCTACTGACTTGTGCTGGAAGTGTACATACATTTGCATATCCTATTTTGTGGACATTGCCATATTTACCATGCCCTCTTCCTCTTTGTTGATTCCTATAATTCATGTTTGTGACCATTTTCATCAGTACACTTTCCTGTCCAGTGTACATTGACTAGTATTTGTCCTTCCTGTTTAACCTCCCCTCCATTATTTCATTCATGAAATAATTTTTAGTGTACATTGCACTGAGTACACTTTTCTTTATTCCTGGTATTGCAGAATTTTCACACATGGTTGTCATTGTTTGCTGTCCATGCTATTTTGCCAAGCAACTTTGCCTGTAAGCAAACTTGAATGCATCTCCTTTTTGTGCTTGTGCTGCTCATCACAGTTTCCTGGCAGGTGACACTGTTGCTGGCCACAAAACCATGCTTGTATTGTGTAAGCATGATGAACAGCATGAATATGCATTTGAGCTGCTGCTCATCTCATCAACACATAAACTCCATTTAGTCTTGGTGCGATGCTCACATGCAGTTTATTGAATCCCTGAGGCTGTTTTTTTTTTTTTACAAGAACTGTGTGTGCCACTTATCCAGATAGTAGGAAGGTAAGTATTTTTTTTTTTTATTATTTAAATGTGTGTATTTAAGGGCGGCCACGGTGGTGCAGTGGTTAGTGTTGCTGCCTCACAGCAAGAGGTTCTTTGGTTTGATTCTTGGCTGTGGTGCCTTCTGTGCAGAGTCTGCATGTCCACCCTGTGGTCGTGTGGATTTCCTCTGGGTGCTCCAGTTTCCTTCCACATCCCAAAGACATGCAGTAGGTGTATTGGACACTCTAAACTGGCCCTAGGTGTGCATGTGTGTGCCTTCTGTGGAAGGTTGGGTGCCAGGCTGGCATCTCGACACCGTAAAACTCCACTGCCAATCATGAGCGGGCAGATGATCTGCTGTGGTGACTCCTAATTGGGAAAAGCTGAAAGAAGAAGAAGATTTAAATGTATGTGTTTGTGTATGAATTTATATGTATGTGTGTTAGAAAAATATGTATTTGAACATATATAAAGTGCTAGTTAAAAAGCAAATAGTATATAATGCATTTTATTCTATTAATAATATGGCAGTAAGAATGATTTTACATGTAATTGCTTGAAGCTTTGGAACTGCAGTGTATTTGAACTCTGACCCTGGCAGTAGCCAGCTCAGCAAGCTTATGTTTTTCACTAATGATTATCTGCTGGGTCAGGAAATTAAATGTATAAAGCATTGAAAATCTTCTTCTCCTTCCTCTGGGACAATTGGCCTTGTAAATGTTACCAAGATAAGACACAGCTGTTGGAAGAATGTTGCAAGAAGAACAAAGAAGTGTATTACAAGACTGAACCAACTATTGTATTCGAGCAGGCCTGAAACCTTGAAGGAGTAACATTTACAGAAAGACATTATAACTGACCAGGTGCTTTGCAAGGCTGTATTATTCCCAAGGGAAAGCTTTTTTAAAAAATATAACATCATATTCTTTATGAATAGAATACTGTTAGTAAAAGTGATGTAGATGCCCTGTGACTAACCACGTCAGTAAGGTGGGCAAAACCTGAATGTAAACACTATAAAATATTCTGTACTTCCTGCATCATGTCAGACAAAACTCTGTACTTGTATGTTTTTTGCCTCCTGGTGTACACTAGTAAACTTTTGCATCTGACCTCCTGTGTTGTTATCTTTGTTTTTATTTAACAGTTTGGTCCTTCTTGAATCGGAAACCCTCAGACAGCTACAGATCAGAGTGTACCGGTGGTCGAACACTGCGCAGGAGAAGCTACCAAAACAGTTCTTCTTGAAATACAAAAGACCTCCGACTGAATTGTCATTTTGAGAGGCTGGCCACTTTCTGATCTGCGGCCGAAGAGCGGTCTCGAACTGGTCAACTCAGGAGGCTCAAGTAGGAAGATATTTGCCTTTTTTCTGTTTTAGATCAGGGACTAGGTTGCAGTAAATACTATTGTCAGAAGATTTGTTATACAGATCAGGAACAAAAGGAAATTACTGTATATTTTGTCAGAGAGCAGGGAAACAGAATAAGGTAGGCAGTCATTCTAGATAAACTGTATAAGGAATTGAAATACCACGTGGTAAAAAGGGTTACGTAACATTTTCTTTTAGTATGGGAAATCAGTGCACTAAAACATCACGAGATCCGGCCCTAACTGAAGACGCAAAATATATGCAATTACAACGGGCTGATAATGTAAGGTATTATACAAAATGGGTTAATAAATACGGATTTGATGGTAAATTAGATAAAATTTCATTAGTTAAACTCTTAAAACAACTTGAATCTGACGCAGAAGGTCAGGCAAAAAAACAACAACGATTAGGCATTCCTCAGGCACACAGGTGGATTGAGGAAGTAAACCGAAGGGAACAAAAACTAAAAATGCTAAGACGTTATTTTTAGATAAAGAGGATAATAATATGGTAATAGCGATGGCTCCACCTCCCCCGCCCCCTCCGATGCCTTTTTCAGGATATGAAGCAGGAGGACAAGCTGGTCCACCTCCATGTTATCCTGATGTCACAAGAACACTAAAACCATTTGTTAGAGATCCTATTGAAACTAGGTCCCGGACACGTAAAACACTTGGGGACACAGACTTGTATCAAATAGGGAGAAACACACTAGAGGAAAATGAGGAAGAAATCTGTCCACTAATCGAGGTACCAAATCCTCAGGCAGGACAGGAAGGGCAGGACCCAACTCTTCTAGTATACAGACCATGGACACCGGAAGATATTTGGAAAGCTACAGAGGGAATTCCCCATACAAAAGTTAATTACACAAAGTTTTTACAAGATTTACAAGGTATGAGACTAAGTTACCACCTGAATGGGGAAGAAGTAGAAAAAGTAGTTAGACAAATTGTGGGTCCAGACTGGCACATGATTTGTGGCACCTGGAATCCTCGTAATGCAGAGCTTAAACCACTCCCACATAGTGACGCAGAACTAGACAACAGAGTAAAAGGTCTTACAGACCGAATTTCCGAAAAATGGAAACCTAGAGCAGATTGGACTTGCATTAATCAATGCATACAACAAGAGAATGAAACTGTAGATGGGTACTATGGTAGATTATTGGAATGTTTCAATAACCATAGTGGTATGGCTATCCCTGAAAATCAGACACATGATACCTCGCATGAACAGCAACTGAAAAATGCATTTTTGAAAGGTTGCATTGCACCTATCAGTAGCTTTATTACGAAGCATATGATAGATCATCGAACAAGTAGGCTACAAGCCTTACTTGAATATGCTAGACATGCTGAAAGACACTTTAATAGTAAAAAGAAAAATAAGACACATCTGCACTGCTGAAGACGGAGCTGAGGTTTTTGTAGTACAGTCCGGTAAAAAGGGTAAGAAAAATGCCCAGGGAAATAGACAATCTGACAAACGGTGAGAAGATTTTGAAGAGAGAAAAAAGAAAGGTGAGTGCTTTAAGTGCGGAATGAAAGGACATTTAGCAAGGGATTGCAGGCTAAATAAAAAGGTGACCACAGAAAGCAAGGGTGATGAGGACTGACTATATGATAGTGATGAAAGTCAGAAATCATCAGGAAAGGCTAACAAACAAAGGACAAATGTAAATGTAGTAGAAGGAACAGAGGAAGTGCAAGCAGATGTAGAGGATGAAGAAAGTGAAATTTTAGATTTGGCATTACTGAGCTTGGAGCTCTATCTGGCAGACATGAAACCGGAAGTTACACTTCTGGTGGAAGGAAGGGAAGTAAAATTCCTGTGTGACTCAGGAGCGTCACGAACTTTGATACACCCCTCCAAGCTACCAGAATATTCCGAATCACCTGATTATATATTAGTAAAAGCAGAAAACGGACAGCTATATAGGGAGCCACTCTCCCATGTTATAGCAATAACTGACCCTGTTTCAGGTATGACTCAGAAAAGTAAAATTTTAGTTTCTGCAAAATGTCCAGTAAACCTACTGGGAAGAGATCTTATGCAGATATTTGGCATAGCGGTAGTTCCCACTATGCAGGGTATGGAGGCACAAAGACAAATGGATACTTTCGTGGTGCGACCCGAGGGTGAGACTTTTTACTGGTACAGCCAGGACCTAGTCATGACTGATCCAGGGGCAGTAACCGAGGAACTGATGAATGTAGCCATCAGTAAGGCCCCCCCCTTGACACTGACCAACAGCATTTGTTACATTGTACTCTATACTACTGTAGCATGCCAGGACCTGATAAAGAATATGAGCAAGAATTATTAAAAAATCCCGCTAACAGATTAGTATTACGAACCTTGTATTGGGATACTGAGGGAAACAGTGTGGTAAGCTGTTCATTACCTCAGGAATTCATGACACTGTACAAATCTAATCGACTACCACATGTCAGCTTGACAAAAAATAAGAATATGAAATGGGCAGACTTAGGAGAAAAAGTAACAAGATGGGAAAAACAAACTGATTTAGAATTATCAGAGCAAGGAATACAAAAACAGAAATTAAATTGGCTAACACAGACACATCCAGCTGTACACTTACAAACTAGTGAAGACAGCTGATTAACGTTCTTATTAGAAGAAGAAGAAAAAGCCTTGTGTGACATACCAAAGATTCTTTGGTCAACAGGCAAATCAGATGTAGGACTTATTCAAACAGCAGGACAAGTTACTATTACACCAAAATCAGCATTTAGACCACAGAAAAGACAATACCCCTTGAGGAAAGATGCAGAGCAAGGAATCAAGCCTATAATAGCAGCATTACTCAAGGAAGGAGTACTGGTAGAACCTCTTGATTCACCATGTCATACCCCTCTATTTCCTGTTAAAAAAGCAAATGGGGAATGGCGGATGGTACAGGATTTACAAGCTGTAAACAATGCAATAATACCTAGAGCACCTACGGTGCCAGACCCACACACCTTGTTGAATGATTTAAAACTGCAACAAAAATATTTTACTGTAGTAGACATAAGCAATGCTTTCTTTTCAATACCTATACATCCTGATAGCCAGTATTGGTTTGCATTTATATTTCAGGGTAAAAGATATACCTATACTCGGCTACCACAGGGATATTGTGAAAGTCCAATGATATTTGCACAAGAAATGGCAAGCAACCTGGCAGGGTTTACCCCACCAGGAGGTAGTCAGATTCTACTTTATGTAGATGACATTTTGCTAGCAGCCCCCACCCAGCATCAATGCAGGGAGGATACGATAGCGTTATTGAAATTTTTAGCAGCACAGGGACATAAAGTAAACAAAAGTAAGTTACAACTTTGGAAAAAACAAGTCAGATACCTAGGATATGTAATATCCAATGAAGGTAGAATATTAGACGAAGACAGGAAAACAGCAATTTTACAAGCACCTAAACCAGCGACCAAGAAGGAAATGATGTCCTTCTTGGGAACAATAATTTTTGTCGAAGCTGGATATCAAACTATGCTTTAGAATCTGCTCCACTGGCTGATTTAATATATAAAACACCAATGGCAGCACAGGATATATTACAATGGACACCCGAAGCAGAAACAGCTTTCTGCAGACTAAAACAATTGATAGCTTCTTCATTAGTTTTAGGACTTCCGAATTACCACAAAAGATTCTTTCAGACCGTAGATTGTAAACAGGGATACATGACGTCAGTTTTGACGCAACAGCATGGGGATAAGCAACGCCCCATAGCTTACTATTCATCACAGTTAGACCCAGTGGCACGATCGTTGCCTCACTGTGTGCAAGCAGTGGTCGCAGCTGCAATGGCAGTACAGGCTTCGGCCTCAGTGGTGTTATTCCACCCTCTCACATTGAGAGTGCCTCATGCAGTCACGATAATTTTACTACAAGAAAAAATAGCATATTTATCTCCTGCTGGACATCTTTCATGTATGACCATACTGCTGAGCCAACCTCATATGGTAATTGAACGTTGTACAACATTAAACCCGTCAACGTTACTTCCGACTCCTATGGATGGCACGCCGCACAGCTGCCTGCAGGAAATTGAGCAAATAACTTTGCCCAGACAAGACCTCACTGATATGCCCTTGGAAGATGCCGAGGTGACATTTTACGTGGATGGCTCATGCAGAAAAAGTCCTACAGGGAAAAATCTAGTAGGATATGCAGTGGTTACAGATACAGAGATCTTAGAAGCCCAACCTTTACAGCATAACTTATCTGCTCAAGCAGCAGAACTGATAGCCTTAACACGGGCTTGCACTCTAGCGAAAGATAAATGTGTGAACATATATACTGACAGCCAGTATGCTTTCTCTACATTGCATGTTTTTGCGCAACAATGGAAAAATAGGGGAATGATAACATCTAATGGCAAACCGATTAATCATGCGCAACTTATTTTGAACTTATTAGATTCTATTCAGTTACCTACTAAAGTAGCTATTTGTAAATGTTTAGCTCATACAAAACAACAGGATAGAATTTCAAAAGGAAATGCAAAAGCTGATGCAGCTGCAAAGCAAGCAGCCTCAGACTCAGAAACTTTACTTTTAACTGAGGAATTACAACCCTCTGAGATTTTAGATCTAGAAATGTTAAAAACAATGCAGACACTAACTATGAAAGCAGAGAAACAAAAATGGGAGAAACGAGGTGCAATCCTCGAAAATGGACTGTATGTCTCCAAAGAGAAAAAAATCAATTTTACTGTCTAATTTATTTAGATATGCAGCTTTGTTGAGCCATGGACAGTGCCATGTCTCAACAGGGGGGATGGTACAGTTAGTAAATCAAATATTCTAAACATACAGATTCATAAATTATACAAAAAAATTTTGTGCAGCATGCCATATTTGTAACAAACATCATGCACAAGGGGCATTCAAACCCAAGCAAGGGAGTTTTCCTACACCACCATATCCATTCCACACTATTTGTATGGATTTCATAGAATTGAATAAATATGAAGGAAAAAAATACTGTTTAGTAATTATAGATATGTTTTCCAAATGGGTAGAAGCTTTTCCAACTAAAAATCCAGATGCAGCAACCGTGGCAAAAGCCCTAGTAAAAGAAATAATTCCCAGATTTGGCATACCGGAAAGGATTTATAGTGACAATGGGACACATTTTGTTAATCAGATGATTCACCAGCTTGGGAGATTCTTTGGAATCTCCTTAAAGAATCATTGTGCTTACCACCCACAGTCTGCAGGACTGGTGGAAAGGTACAATGGAATTCTAAAAAAACAAATTGAGGAAGCTAGTGAGTGAGACACAGAAAAACTGGATTTGCTGTTTGCCTTTGGCACTGCTGAGCATGAGAACAGTTCCAAATGTAAAGGGTTTGACTCCCTTTGAAATGATATTTGGAAGGGCATATTATGTGCCACAGTGGAAAGCTCTCATGCCTGCAGAACTAGAGGCTGACAGCTCATTAGCTAGCTACATGAGAAAACTGTTAACAAATAAAACTGTTTTGCAGTTGAACTCTTTTTCAGATAAAAGACAGACCGGACCGCTAGAAGCAGTGCTGACTCCGGGGACCTGGGTGTGGCTGAAGGTTACGAAGAGGGAGAATTGGGCGAGTCCAAAGTGGGAAGGACCGTACCAGGTACTGTTGGCAACGCCTACTGCAGTCAAAGTTGCTGAGAGGTCGTCCTGGGTCCATCTGATGCACTGTAAACCGGTAAAGAATTTTCAACTTGATAAACATTTTGGGACTGATACACAACAAAGGCAGGATGGCCAAGAGCAAAACGAGTAAAAATACAGATCAACCCCAAAGATGTTGTTTAATCATCTTGTTGACTATGCATTTATTGACTATGATTGTGATGACCTTCCTTTTGTTGTGGTTTTTCCTACATGTAACCACACAAGTGAAAGTGGAGGCGTGATGAACTGTCTATAGACTGGCATCCAAACTTTAACACATACCTAGCTATGAAGCGTGTATATGTAGAGACTATGAACATTTCAAATTGCTGGGTTTGTACTGCTATACCAACAGCATATGGAGGACTGTTAATGTTCACTGTCCCCTTGGGGATAAATGAGACTTGGGAGAATTTACTTTTTGATACAGGATCTGTAAGATCACAAGACAAAATTGCATTGTATTTGCCTATTACACAGAAGGGAATTGTATGTTTTTATAAGAATGATACACTTCAAGTGGGTTGGAGTAACTGTAATATAACCATATCTTATAAATGCTATATTAAAGTTAAAGATAGAGGCACTGTTTGTAATATGAATTATGATTCATATTTGAGTTTAATGAAAACAACATTAAGTGATGTGCAGAGAAATCCTGTTTTGCATAAACAACTGTCTATTATAGACAAGAAAATGTTTCATTCAGAATAAACCCACATCAGTACTAAAGTAGAAAACTGTTATTTTGTTTGTGGGAAAAAGGCATACAAATGGCTACCTGAGAATTGGTCCGGCAGTTGTTTTTTGGGTTATCTGGTTCTGGCCATAAGACATACTGCAGAATTACCTCTAGGTAAGATACGAAATGTGAGAGATGTAGCCCGGAAACCTGAAGGTCCAATCAGAAAACCTGTAAATCCAGTGGGACAAATTGAAGCTGGTTGGAAAGACCATCATTCCGTAAAAAACAAAGAAAAATTGACTCATATGGACTTGAGTGACAGTGTAATATCCTGGGCTGGAATACTTCCAGCATATGGAGCAGTCAAATCGATCTGGGAGTTGAGAAAGCTGTCAAAACTTCTCGAAGTAATGAGTAATGCAACTTTTTCTGCTCTCGAACTAGTGACTGATGAACTGAATGCAATGAGAACTGTTGTGCTACAAAATCAAATGGCTCTTGACTTCACCCTAGCGGCGAGAGGTGGTAATGCGTGCTTATCAAAGAAGAATGCTGTGTGTTTATACCAGACAATCGACATGAAATTAATGACCACCTAGAGGTAATACAGCAGGTATCGGCCATGACTGAACCAGGCCCAAACCCACTGATGAACTTTTTCCAGAGTCTGTTTGGTGGGTGGGGTTCTATCCTAATGAACATCTTGATTGCTATTTGTGTTGGTCTGCTCCTATTAGGAGCATGTGTCTGTTGTGGGATTCCCTGCATGAAAAGATTAATCAAAGATTTTATTGATATATCTGTAACTGAAACTTTGTACCAAGACATTGAGTTAGAAAAATTAATTTCAGATGAAATTCTTTCCGAAGTATAATCTAAATGACTTGCCTGGTTGAAAGTCCTTAAAGGAGAAGGCTAGGGGACGAAATGACATTGTTTATATTTCAGAATAGAATAAAAGTATTAAAAGGGAGGAAAATGTTAGAAAAATATGTATTTGAACATATATAAAGTGCTAGTTAAAAAGCAAATAGTATATAATGCATTTTATTCTATTAATAATATGGCAGTAAGAATGATTGTACATGTAATTGCTTGAAGCTTTGGAACTGCAGTGTATTTGAACTCTGACCCTGGCAGTAGTCAGCTCAGCAAGCTTATGTTTTTCACTAATGATTATCTGCTGGGTCAGAAAATGAAATGTATAAAGCATTGAAAATCTTCTTCTCCTTCCTCTGGGACAATTGGCCTTGTAAATGTTACCAAGATAAGACACAGCTGTTGGAAGAATGTTGCAAGAAGAACAAAGAAGTGTATTACAAGACTGAACCAACTATTGTATTCAAGCAGGCCTGAAACCTTGAAGGAGTAACATTTACAGAAAGACATTATAACTGACCAGGTGCTTTGCAAGGCTGCATTATTCCCAAGGGAAAGCTTTTTTAAAAAATATAACATCAGCAATCTTTATGAATAGAATACTGTTAGTAAAAGTGATGTAGATGCCCTGTGACTAACCACGTCAGTAAGATGGGCAAAACCTGAATGTAAACACTATAAAATATTCTGTACTTCCTGCATCATGTCAGACAAAACTCTGTACTTGTATGTTTTTTTGCCTGCTGGTGTACACTAGTAAACTTTTGCATCTGAGCCTCCTGTGTTGTTATCTTTGTTTTTATTTAACAATGTGGTTGGCATAGATGCTATCAACTGTCCCTGACTTTGTTGAATGTATCTGTTTTTGCCTGCCATATTGGTACATTCCTTGCAAAGTTTGTATTGTGGCAAGTGAACAAGGATTGTAGTTAGTAAATGACAGTGCATTTGACTTATGACAGTCAGAAAACAAGTATTGCATGATAAAGCCGGCTAGTCTAGCAACTTTCTAAACATACAAGGGCAGTATTTGCCCCAGTTTTTTGTCCTTTCTCCCTGTTATTTTTTTCTTCTTGATTCTTGAGCTCAGATGTTGAAAGATATGGAGAGGTTAGAGTGCGTTGCATACTATATTGTGACAGTAGTCATCTCAGAAGATACATTTCCATATGCCAGTTATGCATTTGTTCATTGATTATATCCCAGTCATAGTTTTGAAGAGTACAGTCACGGTCATACCAGTGGCTGCAACGCTGCAACTGATGGTCACACAGGTGTGTGCGTGTTTGTTAAATATATGTATGCATGTGTAGGGGTCATAGATGCTCTTATATATCCCCATTTTTGCATATTTTTGTCTTTTCCTCAGAAGGGTTCCTATTTTGCCTTATATTTTAGTCTGTTCCTCATCATGTTTGTGTTTTTGTTTTCCTGGCAAATCAAGGAAAACTGTAAATACTGTCAAGACCTTTGAGCATCAAAATTAAAAGCAGTCAGAAAAAACATGCTAATGCAAAGCCTGTTCTGGCAACTAGCAAGCATTTAAGGGCACAGACAGGAACGTATGTCCACTGCTATCCCTGATTTTGATTCTTTTGTCTCTCAGTCTTTTTTAACTCTCTACTTCCTAAAAGGTTGAGAAGTATGTGCTGTGGGTGGGTTGAAATTCATTGCACATGGTATTTCAACAGCAGTGAGCTGACTGATACATTAATTTGTGGCAGCTGTTTATGTACAGTATGTATGCATTCATTTTAATTCAATCAAAATTCCGAGTTGTATAGTTAAAGTC
Organism: Protopterus annectens; assembly: GCF_019279795.1. NCBI lineage: Eukaryota > Metazoa > Chordata > Ceratodontiformes > Protopteridae > Protopterus > Protopterus annectens. The sequence goes on along the minus strand of NC_056748.1, from coordinate 538,847,820 downwards.
ATACAACTGGCTATAATTGATGGATATGGGTACTCTAAGCAATAACTGACACCGGCACAGTGATGCAGCAAATAGTCATCTCTCAGTGCTTAGTTCTCTGAGTGAATTATTGCCTAGGATTCCTCTCTGTGAACATGTTCCCTCTTTTTGTGTAGGTTTTATCCATTGCTCTGATTTCCTCATACCCTTAGCTGTGTAATATAGGTCTCTGACCATCTGTGCTTTTATTTTAATCCCAATCCAACACCAAAGGGGTACATATAATATAACTATCTTTTTTGGAGTAGTATGGAGATGGCACTAATTCGAGATAGGCTTTGTAGATCCTTGCAAGCAATTTGCCCGCCAGTTTTGTTGGAATTACTATTTTGTTAGCTTTGTACAGTTAGCTTTAGGCACAACTTAGTTTTCATTGTAAGGTGAAATGACTGAATTTCCTTTATTAGCCTAAACAAAAATCATGAATATCACTGGATACAAAGGTTATAAAAAGCTGTAAGATTCCCCTTAAAACATCTAGAACTCTGAGGGCCTAGCTGTCACCCAGGTCTCTGGCTTTGTTCAATTACTTCCTCCACTCTTATTACATTAGAGTTTTTGTCCAATTATGGTGTGCTAATAGGTTAGAGAAAAAGGTAAAAAGTATAACTGTGTGTGAAAAAAAACAAGAAAGAAGTAATCTGTCTGGATGATGCAGGGCCATGTTTGGGGGAAAACAAGTGAAAAGTATGAGGGATGTGCAGGAGGAACCATTGTATAATAAGGGGACCCCTGGAGTCCTTTGGCTTGGGCTCCATGTCACCAAAAGCTGGCCTTGTTGATTGCTTTCAGACATCTGAGGTGTATATACTCAACCATCATAATCTTCTTTCGGCTGTTCCCATTAGGGGTCACCACAGCAGATCATCTGTTTCCATTTCTTCCTGTCCTCTGCATCTTGCTCTGTCACACCAACCACCTGCATGTCCTCTCTCACCACATCCATAAACCTTATCTTAGGCCTTCCTCTTTTCCTGTAACCTGGTAGCGTCATCCTTAGCATCTTTTTCCCAATATATTCAGCATCCCTGCTCAGCACATGTCCAAACGAACATAATCTTGCCTCTCTGGTTTTGTCTCCAAGCCTTCCAACCTGGGCTGATCCTCTAATATACTTATTCCTAATCCTGTCCACCTTCGTCATACCCAGTGCAAATCTTAACATCTTTAACTCTGCCACATTCAGCTCAAACTCCTGCCTTTTTGTCAATGCCACTGTCTCCAACCCATATAACATAGCTGGTCTCACTACCCTCTTGTAGACCTTCCCTTTCACTCTTACTGGTACTCGTCTGTCACAAATCACTCCTGACACTCTCTTCTCCACCCACTCCATCCTGCCTGTACTCTCTTCTTCACCTCTCTTCCACATTCACTATTACTCTGAACTATTGATCCCAAGTATTTAAACACATCCACCTTCACCACCTCTACTCCGTGCATCCTCACCATTCCTTTTTCCTCCCTCTCATTCACACACATATATTCAGTCTTAGTCCTGCTGACCTTCATACCTCTTCTCTTTAGAGCATATCTTCCTCTCTCCAGGGTCTCCTCCACCTGTTCCCTACTCTCACTACAGATCACAATGTCATCTGCAAACATCATAGTCCATGGGGACTCCTGTCTGATCTCATCTGTCAACCTGTCCATCACCATTGCAAATATAAACTGGCAATAAAGAGTGTGTACTGAGGCAGTCTATGGATGAAACTGAATGACTCCATCTGTTGTTTGATTATAGGTAATATTCATTGACTTGGCATAGAGATCCACCCCATTCCAATAAATTCCATCCATTCAGTTACTTCTTGCACCTTCTCCTTGCTTTGAAGTCACCAGCTACCACTAATCCCTAGTATGTCTTATTATTCTGTACTTTAAGCCTGAGCTACTACAAAGAATCATATATCTCGCTAAATGACCATACAACAGAACTGCACAGAGAATGGCACAGCAGTGCAGTGGTTTGCATTTTCACCTCGCAGTAAGAGGTTCTCTAGTTCAGTTCTTGGCTTGGTGCCTTCTGTGCGGAGTCTGCATGTCCTTCCTGTGTTCATGTGGGTTTCCTCTGGGTGCTCCGGTTTCCTCCCACATTACAAACAAATGCATCTGGAGCTTTTCTCCGCAGGCCTCTGCTGAAAATTGCCTTGTTCCAAGTCTGACTTTCCTGGTAAACAAATGTTATATAATAAATAAATTAATATCATGGCAGCAGGTTTGGAAACAGGCTGAAATTTCTATCACAGATGTGACATATTTGGGTTATGGTTTGGTGATTTATATTAGTGCAGACCATTGTCCAATCCCCAAATTATAACCAAAGTTGCACACAATGGAGGTTTAGTACCCTGAAAAGTTTGAGTGTGACTTAGTTTTTAAACAATACATTAATGTCCTGTAGTAGGCCTGAACTATATTGTTCCATATCCATAGCAGGAAAGGAATAGTAGGAATTCAGGGGAATGTGTGCCACCTATTTTGCACACAATAATTTGAACCACATTGCACTATGTTTTCCAGAGATTACATTTTTGTTAAAAGATTTATATTTTGATTTATGCCATGCTTGAGAATAGAGCTACACAGTTAGCTAAAGAACACTGCAGAGATGTCATGGGTCCTGAAAAATGAAGGTTCATATTCAGGATCAGAGTTCTTCTGCCAATTTCTTTTCTTTCCCTTAATCTCTTCAAGTTGCAGCTTTATAAAGTTTGCTAAATAACAACACACTACCAGTGCTTATCACACAGGCACTAAGTCTCCTAATCAGTTTATGCTTGCATCCTTTCCAGAATTTCATATGTAGCTTTCATCACAACCCTATCCAAGCTTTTGATGCTTTTGCCATGTCTAGTAAACATGAAATAGCAAAAAAGAAGTAAACTCTTTGATGAATAAACTGGGTTAATGCCCATAAACTATGCTCTGCCTGCTGGCTATTTAATTCCAGGTAGGCAGGTGCCATGGGACTATGTGCTAATAAACACAAACAACTAATCAGAAGTGTTTGTGTCAGCAAGATATCAGCAAATAGACAAGAACCCTGCAGATTTGCCTTCTCCCAAAGTGCAGGAATTATTCCAGTTGTAAATGAATACCTTAGCAAGCAACACTAGTCACAAAAGCAGGTTAAATTGCTCTAAAATTATTACTTTCATAATGGTAAATGGATCAGAAGTAGTGCTTAAAAGACTGATTTTTGATAAAATGTTGCAATCAAATTCAAACTAACATTGGATTAATATGTATCTCTTGAGTCATATACTTTTAGTATAGTATAAGGTCCTCAGTGCATTCAAATTGCGAATTGTAACTTCACCCATAAACATTTCAACTTTAATTTGCTGTTTTGACACAGCAACAATAAGTCGTGCTGAATGGACACTCTATATTTTACACATATTTGCAGGATGATTCTGGCCTACACAAACATGTAGTCAAATGTTTCTATTCTACAACGTGCTCTACAATGTGCTTTCTGTACCCTGTCATGGCCTTAACTATCCCTCTGCTTGTTCTACAAGTTGCAGTACAAATACAATACCAGATCCCCTCCACTGATCACGTTAAGCTGTCCCTAGCATCACGTCGGCCCCTTGACTTCTTAAAGAAACAACCTTATGGTGTTCTCTTGTAAAAGTGGTTAGTCAACTGTCTGCAGCCCCACTGACCCTCTGAGCATGCTGCCATCTGTTATTCACATGGGCAGTTATTGAAGAGGGAATTGAGTATGCATCCTTGAGCCCATAGAGTTGCCTACCTCCTAGACTTCCTATAAGCCAAGCCTTGTAGTCTGTCTCTTTATAATCTCTGACATCTACCAGCTCTCAGTGAAATATGCAACTCTACAATGTTACAACCTTTAGCTCTGTATTTAAGCTCAGTAACACAGGCATCTTTTGGCTTTTGAATCCTTGTGTTTCAAATGTGAAATAAAGACAGTACATATTAAACACTTCCACTTGGATATATGCATGGAATCTTTGTTTCAGTACTTCTAACTTGTCCCCCCCTTCTTCTTCCTTTAGACTAAAGGTGTTAAAATGCTTTATTTTTTCCCTTAGCTGTGAGATGAAAGAACATTGTATATTAGATCTTTTGTGGTTTCTGTGCAATTCAACTTAATAGCTCAAACTTCTCCATTCATAACTTTCAGTTTTCTGAATAGGTTCCATGCATTATCAGAGGTGGGAGTGATTATACTGATAATGTCCTACACCAAAATGAAGAGCAATTGCAATGGGGGACAGGTGATTTATTAATTTCCTGTGTGAAAAATGAAAAAAAAATAGAAAACAGAATTACTGTGTGTAAAAGCAAGTAAAGTTTGAAATCATTATACTTCAAATTTTAATCAAAAATATGAAAGCAGTACTGGTTTTGATGCTAGGAGTGTGAACATATCGAATGTAAATTTGTAGAAAAGATGCTTCCACAGAGTTAACGCTCCAACAGCCAAAATCAATCCAGTGATAAAATCAAACAAAAAAAGTAGATGCTGGAGCGATCTTGGCCTTAATGATAAAGTACCCATGAAACCGTTTCTGAAGTCTAGAGGACTTAGGGTTAGATAAGAAATATATGTGTTGCATTTTGATTTCTTATTTCTTATTTATTTTCATTCATTTTTCATATCCATAGTTATTTTTGTGGTGACCCCTAACCGGGAAAAGCCGAAAGCAGCAGAAGAAGAAGTATTTTTTAATGTTCATAAATATGTATATATGTCTGTTGATAGGTATATTATAGCAGTTTTATACTTTTATATGTTATATGGTGTGTATATGTATATATATATATATATATATATATATATATATATATATATATATATATATATATATATATGTATTTTATAACAAATAATGTTGAGTAGAGATTTGTTGTTTGCCTGCTTTACAAGGATTTTATATACATTCATTATATGTAGTTTATGTGTTCTGGTGTTTGGTGCTTTAAGAGTAAATTGATTTGTGCTTCCCACCAGTATTACTATCTAAACTTTTTGAATTTTGAGGATGGATATGGTCTGATGAAGCCCTTCTGGGTGAAAGCGTTTACCTCTGTCATTGGAATAAACTGATTTTTTATAGTATTTTGGATGCGTTTTGTGTGTGGCAGCTTTACATCGCTCCAGCATCTATTTATTTTATTATTTATTTTATTTTACATTTGTTGACCGGGCTAGTCCAACTGGATATATTTCCATTTTCAGCAGAGGCCCGGGGAGAAAAGCTCCACATTTAAACAAAAGGAAAATACATTTTAAGCACAAATATCATAATACACATTATTACCTATTTCTAAAACAAGAATAGTAAGAGTAAGAGCAGGGCAAGAGAAATGAAAGAAAGTTGTCAAAAGAAAGAAGAGGAAGTTGACTTTCTAGGGAATAAGTAACATCAAGATGAACATACTAACATGTTTTAATACCAAGAAGAGAGATTAAAGATCAAGGAGAGAGAAGCAGAGAGAAATGAGAGAGCAAAAATAAAGAGACAAATACTTGTTTGAAGGAGATTTGTAGCCATAAGGAGGAAAGATGAAGAGGAGGAGTTTAAAGAGGTAGAGATAGAAAGATAAAGAGAGGAAGCAGGATGGAGAGAAAAGTAGGGAGAGAAAGATGGATTAGATGAAGCAAATTACTTTAGTCAGGATTAGAGCAGGGACACATTGTTTTTATTTGGAATGTAAATGTTTTCATCAATTTTAATTTAAATAAAAAAAAATCTGCATCCTTTTGCATGTGACATTGTTATATGTTTCCACAGAAGAAACAAGCAATTATATGACCTCTTATAGCATCAAGGATTTTCAACTCTAAGCTCTGCAACCACAATTGTTTTATTTCCGATGCCATGAATATATGTGTATTGCTTCTGTATATATATATATATATGTCTAAGCCACAGGGTGCATTCTAATCAGAAATTTTAGTCATACTAAGTGAATGCTAGGCAATCAAGTGATATTCAGCTCTCTTAATATTCTTCTTACATCTATAAACACTATATCATTATATGCTATGATAGTCATCTTGATGTAACTAGCTGAAAAGTTATTGATCCCAACTTAAGTGACATGAGTTAATGGCATAATAAAAATGTATTTGCCTCTTTCCAGGTGTTCTGGTGCTCCATTTCCTTTGATACATTGAAAAGTATATCTGGTTTACACTTGGCTACAGACCCACTATCATCTTGGATAAGCTCCTTTGGTGCAAAATTTAAAACAAGCATTTCAAATCCTGTTGGCTCTGTGCACAAGTTATGTTGTATTGTTAGCACTTGTGCAAATGCATCTTGGATTTTCCTTCACAAGCAAAGATTCACATTGGTAGCTGCATGAACATCTATCATGCTCTCTGTATAGCTGCCAATTAACCAATCCACACATTGTGAAAAAAAATAAATAAACATTATAAATGCTACACTGAGACTCACTGGTAGCAGAAAACTCAGCTAGTGCTAAAATTATGTAATTTAGCCACATTTCCAAAATCTGTGGTTGTTTTTTCTTTGTATTACTACTTGAATAACATGAATGCCTGCTTTAGCATGTGTTTAGAAGATAGTGCTTTCCAAATCTTGTGCATCTTACCTATATAAGAGCTAAACAGCCAGTCCTACTTCTACAAAATCACCAACCTGTTGTAAATATTGTTTGAGAAAAATTGAATGATAACTGAAACACAGTGAGCTGTACTTCACATTTGTGTTTTCCTCTAAAGCTACAAATTGCACCAATCAAAATGGGGCTGGTGAGGTTACCATAGTATTGTCACTGTTTAATTAATTATGACTCCTGCTTGTTTATCTCCTGATAGCTATCAAAACCTGTTTGGGAGTTCCTGCAACAAATAAGTACTATGCAGACTATCATTTCCAACTTCTGCAGGCTTTCTTTTTTTCTTTCTTTCTTGCTGACAAATCCTAAAAAAGTAAAATAAATCTCTTGATTATTAACCATACACCTTCCTGAAATATTGCACTTTATTTTCACAAGTTATTTTATGTTATCTGAAAAACTACTGGACTGAGGGAGGGGGGCAATGATACTGAAAAGGTCACTGAACTGGGGCCCTAAACAGACACATAACAGAACAGGAAAGATGGGCACTATAAAGTACATTGCACTAAGGATCTTACTGTTTGTTGAAAACTGTTTCCCTACTGACACTTATACACCCTTCAGTTATCCAGCAAAACTCAAAAAAAGACTACTGATAATTTTTAAGCTAATGCAAATGCCTCTTATGTAGCTAAATTACAACAAGCTGCAATGAAGCTAAGACTCCAACGAACTTACTCAAAGATAGACATTACCTGTTCTGAGTAGGGTCTCCATGCCAGGGTATAAAGGTATGGATTTTTAAGCCCTCCTTCCTCTCATCCACTCTCTTTCTCTAAGCTAGCCCAGCTAACATTCTGGCCTCATGCCAAGTCCATATTCTCATTAATTAGTAATTTACTAATTGCCTTTATTAGATGGTGTGCATTTTTAATTACATTTCTATTTACAGGTTGCCTGTCCCCCATACTGCATTAATAATAATTCACTTTGTTGACCACATGCTATGGTTACTCTGGAATAATCTTTCTACCTAGGACTTACACAACCAGTGTTTACACATTTTAAAAATAATAATGTGTTTCACATCATAAGCTAAACATCAGGGTATTGTCTTCATCTTTTTAAGTGTTTGCCAAAACATAAATCATAGTGGATTGATCATACTCTCACTTATTTAGAAGAATAAATGCTGTAATTATATATACTTCTACCTAGACACATACACACACACACACACACACACACACACACACACACACACACACACACACACACACACACACACACACACACCTCATCTCTTGGGCCAATATACCAGAACAAACATTTATACTTATTCCCATCTTCAAACACACATGCAGACACCTAAAATCTATCCCATATAGGAATAATACAGCTGCTATATAGGATATATTCCACTTGCCTGCAAACAACCACTCTCTATCTAAATAGTCTCAGTGAATGCATTACTGTCCATGTTCAGTAAGATTGCACTTTAGAAAAGTAGTTTTTAACAAGCTAGCACTCACCTATCAAGGAATCAACAAATGGGGTGACATAAAAATTCACTCCCCAAAGTACCAGCTTTGAAGTAGCTACAACATTTTCTGATATACACATCATCTACTCACTGAGACACTGATCATGGGAGGGATGTGTTCCAGATGCATCACAGATCCATTTATAATTTGTCCTGTTTCCCCTAATTGTGTTTATAAGTTCCACAAGCTGAGGAAATCATCCATCATGTCTCCCCTATACAAAGATGGCATGTTATAATATCTTAACAACTTTCAAAAAATTACTGTACTGTTATTATATCTCAGCCATTAGTAAAATGCATTTATAAGCAATGCCTACTACATTTAATTGACTGCAATATGTTTTACCCATCCAAGCATACTTTCTGCCTAAAATGCGGAAATGAGGCAGCAGAATTAAGTTCACCCTAGTCCAGTCTGTCAGGAAAGTGTCTTATTAAACATCTTTCTTAATATTACATATGATATAGTAACATGAATACACATTCAATTATAAAAGAGAAAACAAACCATTAGAGATTTTTTCATGGTTTATTTAGTTAAATTACTTATTGGAGCCTGCATCCTGATCCGAGTGTTTGTAGGCTAACATAACTCTCCCTTTCCTAGTCCCAGCTTTCTTTCCTTCTCCTACTAATCAATGCCTTTTTTTACCTCAGTCTTTTAATTTTCCTGCCTACTTTATCTCATTTCATATCTTTTACCTCACCGTACTCTGAGGGTCTGTATTATTTTGTCGACAGCTCACGATGTCGACGCTGAAATGTTTGACACCAAAATGTTGAACTACTAAAACAGCGAACAGCCATATAACCAATTTCTTTCCGTTGGAAAGAAATTGGTTGGCTGTTCTCTGACACCTGCCCTTTCCCTGAGTGTAGTGCGGTCTTGGAGTTAGAATATTTAGTTGGGGGGGGGTGAATATATTTGTTTATGTTTGCCATTGTTGTTTGGCCAACCGATTTCTTTCCATTGGAAAAAAATCGGTTATATGACCATTCGCTGTTTTAGTAGTTCGACATTTTGGTATCAAACATTTCAGAGTCGACATTGTGAGCTGTTGACAAAATAATATAGACCCCTCTCTGATGGCATTTACTGGCTGGTGATCTGATACTTTCATATTACTCTTCCTATTGGTATACATGTGTTTCCTGTTTCTATATAGTGCTGCTTACGTTCAAATCTTTGTCTATAGTATATTCAGCTTTCTGGAGCTCAGTCATCAGTATGTCAAGCATTATTCAGATTTCAAACTTTGTTATTTTTATGCACCTCAATGCTTGGATTAGTTTTGTAATAGTGGCACTGCAGTGCAGTATCTGGGTGGAGCTGCACTCTTGAGTAGGCCGTTCTTTGGATGAGATGTCAAACTGAGGTCCCATGTAAGGGCTTTTTATTTATATACAACATTCAATTTTCTACATATACCTTTTCGCTTTACAGAAAACAAGATGCAAAAATAACTTTCAAATAGAAATCAATAACTAAATTTACATATATTTTCAATTAGACTTATTTTAATATCCCAAATGTTATCCCCTGCCCCTTGCTCTACAGTTATTTATTTTTCTCATAATAATTTCACAATCTCACATTTTATTATAATATAGTAATTTTCACATCTGCTATTCCAGATTGTCTATGCAGTACTTAATATCCTATATATATATATATATTTCTTTTTCTTCTTTTTTTCATCATAAACTGTGTAACATATCAAATCTATCTATATTTTGAAAATATTCAAACTGATATTCATTTTTAACCCCTTGCCATACTTATTTAAACCTATCAGATTCCAGTAATGCAGGTTCAGTAGATACCTGCATCTTGCATATTTGAATTAATTGTTGATTCATCTGCTTGTATCTCATTTGCCTCATGACTGGTAGTTTTTGCAATGCTAATCTCAATAAAAATCTGGCATACTATTAACTCTTCAAAATCTAACCTGTCTTTATTGCCCTTTTAATGTTTACACTTTTTGGCATTTGCAACTTGACATGATAAATTAACTCCATAGTTTTTTCATACCATGATTTCCTACTTTTATTTACAACCTCTAATCTAATTCTCCAACATTTTCTCACTATAATCTTAACCTCATTGTTTTCTTACATCCTTATTCTTTTCCATATGCTCTCTGCTAACCCACATTATCTATATTTCTCCCACATCACCTTTCTATGTTATGTCCTTCTTTGTCATCCTACAAAGTATGCAATATAAGTGAATGTAAGCTAAATGTACACATTTATTCCTTAAAACTAACCCTTCGTCTTCTTTTTTTTTTTACAATAAAGCGCTCCTCTTTTAATGGGGTTCAGACTTGAACCCCAATTGATCCCCAAACAATTTTTAAATATTTTTTCTAGACAGCTTGGAAATACATACACCTCTCCAATGTATCCTAGTTTCCTAAACACATACACATGTATCAAATGCACTAGTTTTGCAAACGCCATTTGTAATGCTCCCCACATTTATGCTAATTACAATATTTCTTCTAATATTTCCTTCCATTGGTCTTCTACTACCTCTATCTTCCCAAACTTAATCACCATTATACTTAACTCACATGCTGAGAAATACACCTCCAGTTTTACAACACATCCAATCCTTTACTGTTTATCTTTGCTCAACAATAATCATACTTTATTTAACTTTTCAACTCTATAACTAATTTCCTTAACCCAAATATTATTCTTAGCAAATATAACTAAATCATCACCATATGCTTTAACTAATGGAATTCTTACCCCAACTTTCATTTTTCAGACTGCCACCTCAATTTACTCCTGCATCTTAATATGATGGTAATTATAACTAATTTAATTAAAACTCCACTCATGGAGTACCCTTGCTTCACTCTCCTCTTAATAGATATCCCTCATCAATCCATCTATTAACTATTACTTTATTCCATGTATTATGATGCAATGAATGCAACAGGTTTCCACTTCCCTCAATTCATACTCTTGAAAACATTCTAACATACTATCATGTTCTGTACAACAGAATGCTTTTCACATGTCACAGCCAACTAGCTTACACTCAGTTTCTTTTCTCACAGTGCAGTAAATCACCTATTTTGCATCTCTTACCTGTCTTTTCTCTCCCATGATTTCCTTAATTCAACACCTCCCTTATTATGTTTCCAAATTATTTCTGTAATGCTTTCATGAACAACTTGTAATCTGCATTACTTAATGTTAATGGCCTCTTTTTTTATGTTTTCTTTTTACTCTTTTTAAAAATAAACCATGCAACAGATTCAAAAAGAGTTGCTCTCAGTGCAAGCCTGCCCTGATTCTGCAAGACCTGCTCTCAGTATAAATGACTTATTTCAGTGTAAGGTCCATCTACAAACAAGCTTTTGCCAGGGGCCAGATTCCAAAACAGCTCCTGTCAGCCTCTTTTAGTGTAAGTGGTCACTAATACTGACAGGTCTTTTGGAACCGGGGCACATATTAAGCCTCCACACCTGTCTGCATCTTATTCCTTACTAGAACCACTCATTCACAATATTCACTTCTGTATACTTTTGCTCATCCTCCATATTTCCAAAAAATCTATATCCTAGCCCACCTGAACCTGGCACACTATCAATATTTGCTTCTTTTAATATGCTATAGCACTCATTTCTGCTTATCATTTTATCCAATTTATTGATGCCTTACTAAGCTTTCTAATGCCCATTTCATATTCCACTTTATCACCGTTGTATCATATAATTCCCTCACATACTTAACTACAACTCACATAATCACCTCTTCGTTATAATGTCTTTAACCCATCTTATCCAGCATATATTTTATTTTTATTTCATCTACTTTGATTTCCTTACCAAAACAATGATGCCACTAACTCCCTTCTCCCTTGCCTGAACTATTTATGTCAGTTTATCATGCCTTTTATTTTCTCCCACCTTTTGTCTACAGACACCTCTTATTCTCTAAGACCTCTTTTTTCCCATGAATGCAATGCATCCATATAATTTCACCTGCTTACATGCTCATCTTTTTTTTTCCTCAAAAATTCCTTTCCATCTTCATATATTCCTTTTTATATTTCTGTTTGTTACTCTGTTCACCAGAATGGGTAAGTATAAAAAGGCCTTGTAGACCAATAGTCCTTCCATAAGACTTCCATTTCCTTTATAAGCTCTCCTGTGTTAATTTCCCCTACAAATCTCTTTATGCTCTTGGCTTCTCTAATCCACTTTTCATCATCGTCTGCCTCAACCCTTGCTGCCTCGTGGTCAGAAAAATACACCTTTCTCTTTCCTTTTGTACCTCTCTTAAATCAGTTGATAAAATAACATAATCTTTTTTCTGTCTTCAAATGCCCTCTTCTAATTGTGTCCATTCTTGACTTCTCTAACTGTAATTTTCAGTATTACCATATTCCTTATACTTCTTCATATTCTCATGTTCTTTACCTCATGTTTTCTCAAGACCATATGATCGAAGTTTTGAAACTTTGAACATTCTGAATGGAGGTTGCTGTACAGCACGAAACAGGAAATTTAGCATTTTCCTCACTGTAGCGTAATCTCAGAGTTGGTATATTTAATTAGCAGGCAGTGTGAGGGGTGCAGGTGTGCTTGCCCCCTCCTGCAAAAGCATAAAAGAAATTTGTATTCATTTATTTATTTATTTTATGCTCAAAGTTTCAAAACATTGATCATATGGTCCCCGGCCATATGATGTTTGAAGTTTTGAAACTATCCTCTGAAGGGAATCCACCTACACAATCATGAAAAACAATGGAGAAGACAGTAGGCATACAAAACAAATGACAATGGTAAACAGCAGGGTTGGACAATAAACAGGGGTGGGCATAGACACAAAAAGGAGAGAATCATTGGGGTGGGGATAGGATGTACAGCTACACTTCCTGCCAGCTGTTACACAGTGGCCAGTGGCAGCTTATTCTACACCCTAATCTCCCTCACCACTAGGCCCTGGCACTGATGTTAATGTCACTCCAGGGTAGTGATGTGAGTCCATGAGTCACTGGAGGAGAGTTGCCAACCACCTATCAATAAGTCCCACCACCATTTCCTCCAACGCCTGCAGGTTGACATATGTATCACTTCAACTCTCACTCATTCTGGAAGGTGCTATTGCAGCACCTTCTTCAGCAAGTTTTGTGGCAATGGCCACTGTAGGTGATAGCCAAGATGTGGAGGTGAAAGTTCTAGCTGGGGACACCAATGGCTGTGATGCTGGCCTGGGTGGTTCGGTAGCAAACAGTGGTGGGGCAACAAGCCTAGATGGTGGCAGGGTTGTGGTCTGGTTACTGCTGCATATAAATGTCAAATAAATGGAGAAAATCAAAATGATGATAATAATAATAATAATAATAATAATAATAATAATAATAATAATACAGTCACAATAATGCACACAACAGAAATGATAGTGAAAAAGAGGATCTGGTAGAGAGAAGTACAAATGCAGTGAAGAAATGAAAGTAAATCAAAACTTGAAGGTGACTATTTTACTAGTACCCGAAAGCAATGTTTATGAAACATCTACCCCATTGCAACAATGATATGCCAATAAACAACTCACGGTGGATTTCATCCCACAGCCTCAGTACCTGCAACCAGAAAAGTGATGTAGTTACATGCAGAGATGCATCAGCAGTGTAAGAAAAGTTTGTTGTGAAACATACATTAATGGTGTGTGTCAGACACTTGCAGAAGGAAAGAGACAATGTGCATGTCACCCTAATGTGTATATCACATTGTTGTGGGCACTGTACTCAGGATGACAAATGAAATGCCCATTGGGCTTTGGTTGTGATAGCTGAAGAAATGATCAAGAGTTGATAATAGAACTCAAAGTCATGAGCATAATTAATATTCAAGATATAGTCTGAAACTTCTGATCTGCCAATGAAATCCTACTGAAGGCTGCAGTTAAACATGCATTAATATCATTCATACAAGCACTTTAATACAGTACATGCATGAGAAGGTACCACGGCAGCAGTAACATATTTTGTTAGTGGTGTGCCCATCTACAATCAAGTGTAGGACTTGAATCCACAGCCTTCAGAAATTGCCATTGGAAAGGGAATACATTTTCATGCTGAGCTACATCAGCAGTCTAGTGAAAAGTCTCTAGTGAAACCAATAATAGTGTGTCACACACTTGCAGACTGAAAAAAAAGTTTATCATGGAAAGGGAATTAAACCCACTACCAGCAGGTAAAATAGCAATACCTTAATATGTTTTTTAGCATAGTTTAAATATAAGAGTATTTTATAAACAAAAAAATGTTTGAGTTATCACTTATGACATATACAGTTATTCATTTATATAAATGAAAATGAACCATATTGACATGTTTGCCGTTGTAAACATTATACATCCCATATAGTCTTCTATGCAGTCATTGTCACTGTTAGTTGAAAATTATATGGCTCATTCAATTATTGCCTTCCCTTAAACCTCACACCTCCTCTTGAACATTTTTCTTCATGTATTTTTCCACAATTCCTATTTTTTTTCTAAGTAATTTGCTCCTACCCTTTTCTAAAGATCCCACTTCCATCTCTTTAATCTCTATTACTATATACATTGCTTCGAATACAGTTGGTTTAAACTTTGATTTCCATTTTCTAGTTAATTGCTTTTTTCGTCAGCCATGAGAATTAAACTCAACAAGGTCTCACTGTGTCTAGGCAATTCAGATGATATGCTGCTCAAAAAAAAAAAATAATAATTTCTTCAGTTACACCAATTTGTTCATAGGTTTGTACTAAGCTAACTGCCCTTGTGAGCCATTTTAAGCTTAGCCAATTATCCCTTGTGAGACCCAAACCCTGCACCTTGTGTTTGTAAGGCAAACACCTTAACCATTAGGCCACCCTCCCTCCCTCACCCAGTATTTCTGACAGAGAAGTCTACAGGGATTTTTGTTAAAGTCTGCCAACTTATTACACTCCCCAAGAATATGTTTCCAGTTACTATTTCCTACCCATTATACCTCAAACGTTTGGAATCCACCAGAGGAAAATTCTTTAGAGTCTGCTTGGGGTATAAAAATACCTATGTAAACACTTCTAAGCAAAAGGCCCTTAATCTTCTAGTCTTTGTTGCATGTTTGGGAGCCATACATGACCTTCACATAGCAATACCTTACTGTGTTAAGTAACGTGTATGTGTGGGAAAGTCTGTAACAACTGACATATATGTAATAAATCCTACAATGCTTCTATTCAGTCATGACTGTACAGCCTAAGTGCCCATATTGTGTACAGCATGGTAAATTTTATGTTGAACACTCCCTATATGGGTGACTGGGGGTTTCTAAATTACAGGTAAAAATGACAAATGAACCAAAGTGTAACTGCAATAAGTATTTCCTGGCACTTAAACTAAACTATTAATCTACCATCTTAAATACCTTAATGTTATATGATAAATCCTAAAGAACAAACAGTGTAGAACATAACTTGATCTTATGGTAATAATTTATCTACAGTCTATCACACTGCTGGCAAATCAAACATATTCAAAAACGAGGTAGAACTTTCGACATTTGGTAATGTTGTACTCTGGGGAAAACTCTTACCTACCCTGACTACTGGTATGACAATTGACATGATTGCTAGCATTGGCAACAAACTCGGTTAAGGAACAAACCCAGATGCTTAAATTGTCACATAAAATCCTTTATTTGAGATTATGAGATGGCCAAGTTTCCTATCACAGTAAACAAAATGCTGCCTATTTAGTTCCTCATATATTTTATGGAGACAAAATTCAATGTGGTGGCAAGGTTGCCCTCATATGGACCAATGTGTTCTGTCCTCTACAGTTAAACATATCTACAGAGATACTTGATTAAATGATTATTTTTCATACCCTGACTTTCAGCAGTTTGTTTGACTCAAGATCTCTGACTTATCTTGAGACCCGTGGTAGTCATTTTTAGGGACCTTTGACCTGTAATGCTGGTGGAGAAGGCAGAGGAAGGTTTTGAACTCCCCTAGGTATGGGCTCTGAAGTCTTTACCTGATCCATGTCTACCACACTAATTGTTCATAGAGAAAATAGATGATAGTTTGCAGTTATACCCACTGTTGTATATGCCAGCTGTTGTGCAATGGAGATCAGTTCATTTGTGTGAATGGAAAAGCCCAATGCATAATAGTGTTTGAACATAGTTTGATGTGTGAAACATGGCAGCCCAACTTCTTGATATAAGGTGGCTGTGAACTATGTATTTCAGCAACTTCACTCTCAATATGATTTGTCTGGAATTACAGACGTCCCAGTAGAACCATAAACTGAACTGAACATGTGGACTGTTGCTTGCAGGTGCTCATATGTGTGCATGAAGTAGCAGGGAAAGTGGCATAAATTTTAGCCAATGTGCACAGTGTGAAAACTGATCAATTAAGAATCTTGAGTGCATTGAGCCCCCATTTGCATAATCATCATGTGCATTCACCCAAACAAGAGCAAAGAAAAGCTCTGCTGTAGTTGTGCTATTGAAGAAACCATGGGGCACCACTAGTGTGACTGAGCACAAGTAACTGTTGACTTAACACCTGCTTAACCTCTAAATTGGTGGCTTATCTGTTTATGGGTTACTCTGCCAACTGGATTTGCCTCTTTTATATATACCAGGATGCTCATTTTAATAATATTCTTCATTAATGTGTCATTAAACAGACCTTATCAAATACCACACCTAGCTATACTGCTTTTTGGTTAACCCTTGTGGTATGAGCATGACTCTGAATTCCACACACCCATCAGATCAAGAATGGCACTTAGCAACAGAATAGTTAGCTACAAGTCTGATGCTGAAACTATTCCTTTCTAAAAGATTGACCCCAGGATTCAATAAAATCTGTGTGGGCTCTGTAAAGAGCCTACACGGAATGTCCCTGTGTACACGGCTAAGGGTCTCTCTTGGCATCGCGCAATATATACATATTAATTATGGCGCTCTGCTGAGGGAGATCACAGTAACATGGATATTGAAGCCATGTAAACAAAGGTGTAGAGGCTGTCCCATACTTGTGGACTATCCAGAAAAAATTCTGGACAGTTGGTAAGCACAGCACAGTACCTTTCAGCCTGTTAACCTGGAAAGAAAGGTGAACAACAGATTTTACTACATAAAATTGCTATTTATTTTTTTTGTTACATTTATGTGCTTGTTTTCATGGTGTGGTGCATTGCATAGCTATGCTTAGCTTTGCTCATATATGCAGTAGACATCTGCTGCACATCTAAAAATAGAAACTGGATGTATTCAATTGTAATTATTATTTTTTTTATTTGCTTGTTTGCATGGTGTGGCGCATTTCTTAGCGATGCTGAGCTGTGCTTATATATATCTATATATATATATATATATATATATATATATATATATATATATATATATATATCAAACTGGATGTGTTCAGTTGTTGTACTCCTGCAGTTCTTATCAACGAGCAAACTCATGCAGTGAAACTGTGCTATGCTTACAGACAATTTTGTAGTATATGTGAAGATATATGATCCCCTCACTATCCCACTGGCTAGATAGTTTGAGTCATGACCTATAGTATAGTAGGTCCCAGGCTCGAGTCCTGAGCAGTCGTACTTTTTTACATTTATTGCTGTGAAAATGTGTCAGGTGACAGAAACATCGGTTTAATTTAAAATTAAAAAGATTTTACATTTGGAAATGCTGTGTGATGATAAGCAGTGCTTAAGCAGGGTCAGCAGTCTATTCCCACAAGCTAGATAGGTTGAGTCATGACCTATAGTATAGTAGGTCCCAGGCTTGAGTCCTGAGCAGTCATACTTTTTACATTTATTGCTTTGAAAATGTGTCAAGTGACAGAAACATTGGTTTAATTTAAACTTAAAAAAAATTTACATTTGGAAAAGCTGTATGTTGATAAGCAGTGCTTAAACAGGGTCAGCAGTCTATTCCCATTTGCACCTTGCTAAGCTTTGCTTACACATGATATGTGTGAGTTTGTGTGATGCTAAGCAGCACGGTGCTTTTTTGAAAGTTACAGTATGACATGCAAGGGCAGAAATGCAGCCTATTTAAAGGCCAATAAGTAATTTCAGATCATTCTTTGGAGTCTTCACTTGGCTGTGGATATGGCTAGTGCTGTTGGTGAAGGAGTATTCTTTTGTGTGCAGAAGTGGGGAGTGCAGGAGTCCAGAGTGTTTGTTGGACTCCTGGTTAAGAATTATGAACCCTGGCTGCTGCAGGGCAACTACCAGGGCTCAGAGTATAAGTCTGAGGCCTGGGATTGGTTGACCAGGGAACTTACCAATGTTACTGGTATCCCCCACACTGGGGAGCAGTGTCATCACCACTATGATGACCTGAGGTGTAGGAAGAGGGTAACCTTGGACACCTGGGTCCAAGAGGCTAGGGCTGGGCAAACCCCACAGATATGTAAGAATGTTTGCCAGTAATTTAGAAATATACAAGCTTAATCTGTGCAAAATTGACATGCATAATGGTTTACTTCTCTTACCATGCAGAAGAGAGGGCTCGCAATGTCTAGTCCCATGGAAGCCAGGATGAGGCAATCATGTGTTAAGTAGGAAAACATCAAAGTGATAACTTAATGCATAACGTAATTATACAATAAATTAATTAGAGTTTGCAGCCTTAACAGTCAGGTATGACATACCTGAGACATCTTACATCTTTACTAATGTGTCACTGCCTACCTGAAATTGTACAGCAAGTTAAAGCAAGTAAGCATGCAGTACTGTGTAGTATAGCTTCCAAACATCAGTTAATGTTGGGGTCTACCCAGATTGAATCACTGTTCTCATCTGCTCTTTGTCTGAAATATGCTGAAGGTTTCACTCAATAAATGAACAAGGTATATTGGTTAGTTAACAGAAGTCATGCACAGTTATCATGGTCTACATGCCAGAGTTGAAGCAACATTAATCAATACATTTTAAAGGGTGATGCTGCTTTGATAAGTAATGTTTTCAAATAGTGTTCACTATTCCTCTATTCACTGCATGTGTGTTCTAATCTGACACCAGTCAAGTGTTACATGTAACTGAATAAAGAATGCAGCAAGAAATATCAGAAATAAATGTAGTGCAATGCCCAGAGTAAGCTTAAAGCCTGTGTTCTGCTCACTTCATCTGAAATAATGCTGTATATTTCACTCAGCCAATGAACATGGTGTATGGGGAAGTTAACTGAAGTCCTGGACAGCTATCCATGTGTCTAAATGCCAGATTTTAAGAAATATTATCAATACAATTTAAAAGGAAATTGTGCTTTGATAAGGAATCTTTCCAAAAAAGTGCATATTATGCATGTATTCACTGCATGTGTGTTCAAATCTGACACCAGTCAATTGTTACTTATTAACTAATAAATATTGCAGCAACAAATTTCAGAAATAAATGTAGTGCAATACCCAAATTAAGTGACAATTGTGATAATTGTCTCCAAAATATGCTGTCAATAGCAATCAGTAAATGAACCGGGTATACGGTTAGGTTAACAGACATCCTACACAGCCATACATGTGTGTAACTGACAGATTTCATGCGACATTAAGCACTACAATGTATAAAGAGATGGTGCTTTGATAACTAATGTTTTCAAATAAAGCAATCCTCATTCATGTGGCCACTGCATTTGATTTTCACTCTGATACCACACACAGCTATGCATGTGTGTAAATGTATGATTTCACGCAAAATGTTGCAATAAAAGTCTTAAAGTAGATGGTGTTTTGAGAATTCATTCTCTTCAAATAAAGTGCACATTATTCCTGAAGTCTCTGCTTGTAGGTTCTAATCCCATGGCAGTCAACTGAGAAATGACCAGCCATCTATTGTAATTAGTGTACATGATCATACCTCTCAACTGTGTGGCAGAATGTAATCACTACTGCCCCATATTCCTGGTCTTCGGTTTGCAGATATATGACATTACTTGAAATGCAATTTAATGGCAAATCTGTTATCAGAACACCTTGCTACTAATGTATGAGCACACTATGTAAAAATGTTCCCTGTAGTTGTGCCTTTGTACCACCATTTGTAAGGGCTTGGTCCATAATGTCCCATGCTAATAGTATGAGAACTATGTACATGCAAAATCATCTATACAATATTAGCAGTCACTGTTCACTGTTCTCACAAGTGAAATCGTACATATGGAGAAGTATGTAGTAATAGTCTGTGTAGCTATATTATCTGCAAAGTTACTAATGTTCTTTTTTTCTCTCTTACCCCAGCCTGTCTCTTCTTTAATTTATTAAATATATATATATTATTATGATTTGATATTATTATTATTTGCATTTACCTCTTATGTTGGCCTTATGTATAATTTAATACTGCTTTGCTGTTAAAATACTTCCATTTGTTATTTATTGCTGTGCTCCTCATTACATTCCTTTCTATTTCTTTTCAGTACTCATTATCATGTTCTGTTATGTTATTAATTACATTTATTTGGTTATATTTATTTTTACCTTATGTTTGTATTTAATTTCCTACAGGGCAAAAAGTAGGCTGATTCCAGGCACTCCACCTACCTTGACTCCCCAGGCCATGGCACCAGGGCCCAGCAGTCTGGGCCACAGTCTGGTGGTGCCTCATCTGTTGCACCTGCACTAGCTGGGGCATCGGGTAGCAATGCCTCACAGACTGAGGTGGTCCCCACTCTGGGAGTGGAAGTGAAAGGGGTGATTATGTCACCCATGAGAAACTGCCAGACATGGTGTATGGACTGCTGTGCACAACTCTCAGTGCACGCCAACACCAGATGGAAAGCTTGCTGTCCATCCTGGTAAGGCAGCCTCACCCCGGGTGCCAGCATCAACCACTGCCTCCACAGGAGCAGTGGAGGTACAGTGCTGACAGTCCCATGGGTGATGACTTGAGTCACACTTCTACTGTGTCTGATGTCCATGGGACTGGGATTCCACAACACCCTCCCCAACCAAGGTATTCATCCCACTCTTGTGTTAAACACCAACCCTGTCTCCTGTCTTGTCTGTCTGCAAAAACTTCCTCACCTTCCGAACTTACCACCCCCACATGTACTTATGTCCCTTCCCCAACATTCTACTCTCACCTTAAAAAAATGGGTATCTGTCCCAAAAAAATTATCATCCCATACATAGCTCTCCATTTCTCACGTGTCCACTGGCCACAGTTACTTTGGTCCAATTGACAATGCACTTATGTTGTCCTCATCCCTCTTTCTGGGGAAGACAGTCCAAATTCAGCTAAAAATCTGTTAAAGTGCATAGTTGTTGCTGTACAAAAGATGGATAGCTGCATTTTTTCCTACATCCTTCCTGCACATACTTTCTTGCCTTTCATTATGCTCCATTAGATGGTGCTATATTGATATATGATTGTGAAAAGTATTAATCATGTTTAAAAAGTACACCTGCTCCCTATTTTGAATCGCACCTAAAGACCAGTGCATCAACTCACCAAGCCACACAGCCGTTAATTAACAGGTGTTTTAAGCAAAACATAGTAACTGCCATCTTCCCATCATTAAGTAACGTTCTGCATCTCTCTGCATAGCACAAATATGATAAAAGAGTGATAGAAAAATGGGAATGTAACTTGAACTCTGGTATAGGAATACATCACTATAAATCCAGACACATAAGAATGGATGTAAGTGAGGTCTCTAATAGCAGTTAACTGTGTAATTATATCTGCAATATTTGAAAATACACCTGCTAAAACATTAATGGAAAAATTGGTGTTTAACTGGGACTCTGGTGGAGAAATACAAAACCTATAAAGCCATACATATAATAATGGATGTAAATTAGGTATGTAACAGCAGGTAAGTGTGCAAATATATATTGAAAAATACAGTTGTAACAGTGAATCAGTACTTTAGTCTGCTAAATGCTTTGCAAATGTTAATTTTTGGTACACACGGTACTGGTTTCCAATTCAGTGGTGTATACCATTTAAAATACATGTATGTGTACATCACCATTGTGAATTCTGATATGAATGACTGTCTCATCACCTATTTATCCACCCAAAACATTTAAGATGGACTGTCTGCTTTTCAATGCTGGAAGTCAAAGATCTGCAGATAGGAACACAGTTAACATATTCCTATTACAAAACTAGAAAGTGCATAGAGTGTCAGGTCATGCATTACTATGCATTCACAGATGATTTTTAAGTTGCATAATTCAAACGAGGCCCAGTAATATCACAATGAAGCACACAATCATTTGACACTGATATTACAGATAAGCACAGCTGCACAAGTAACATACACATATGGAGGTTGTGCTAGCAACAAGGGTTGCCAACACATGCATTCCAGAAGACTACCATAACATAACACATTGCTTGGTAGTTGTCCAACTGGTTGACAAAATGGTAAATGTACCGTCCACCTTGTTCAAGGACATAATAAACATGATGCCTTTTACTCTGTTAATAATACCTATGGCTAACATACTTACCTTAAACACATACCTCAATTTCCTGTGGGATGGGTTCCCTCAATCAGGCTCTGGCAGTACACCATGACTGCTAGTGGTCACACCTTTACTCATAAGTGTTGTCCTCCACATTCTGCAGCCTCTCTCACTATGCTTATTGTCTACAGCAGCAGCTGCAGCCAGTAGCACACACATCTGTATGTAATAAGTATGTCTCTCTGTGCAGATTTATAATCTTTACCCCAGTATTTCCATCACATCATGTGAGAAAGGGGATGGATTCCACATTTAGGCCTTATCTCCTTCAATAGTTGCATGGGATTGCCTGATTACACTGCAAATCACCTGTGTATGCTTCAATTAGCATTCCTGAACCCCTGAACCACAGATTCGTTCAGAGGCAGTTACCTGCTTATGAGAACCATCTTAAAAAGGCAAACTCCTAGTTCGAAAACCACTGTGTATGAGAGTTACTTTTTATGGTGAACTTGTTGTCACAACACACACATATATATATATATATATATATATATATATATATATATATCTGTATCTTTCAAAAGAGGAGTATTGTAATCCATCAGGTATGTAACCATTTTGTTTCAACATGATGTATATGTTTTAATATAATTAGGGGTAATGGGGATTACATCAGCAATCCTTTTTTAGAACTGTATAGGTGACATACCATTTATCTCCAGCTGTGTAACACTTACAGAGGATGTAGACTACTGCAATGATTTAATGCTCTCTGTTAACTAAGAACACAGGTCTCCTGGATATTGCTTTTGCTGGCAGTTGTAATGCTTCACAACTATTTTTTGGCATTGTACTATATACATATGTTATGGGGAGCTTTCCTGCTATGGGCCACATTACAAGTGGATGCCTATATTGGGTGTCTGATCATATATGAGTATCTGTCATGGCACAAGCAGATGTAAGTCACTATTGCCACTATCCTAGTTGCTTCCACACCCCTTGTATGATTGGTACACTGTTGCATATGAGATGTGTAATCAAGCGGGGAATATTGGATAGTCTTTCTTAATTGCTGTACCTGTACATACTGTACATCCACATATATGATCCTGACATGTGTTCTTATTATTTTGTATTTCAGGTGATAACATGCATGCCAGACATTGTCCACCTTTCACTGAGGCAAAAAATGACCTCATAATTGAAGCATTAAGACACTACCAAGTCCTGCTGTCCAGAGGGAGGGCAAATAGGCAAAAGCAGCAAGCCTTGTGGGATAAACTTGTCCATAACACAAATGCTGTGGGCCATCAGAATCGCACATATGAGCAGGTGCGACACCGTGCCAAAGACATGATCCACTCAGCATGCAGGTAGGCAATGGACATGGCCAGGTTAGTCAGGCCACTGGTGGTGGGCCTGCAGCAGAACAACCTCTGTCAGCTGCTGAGGAATTCCTGGTAAACCTAGCAACTCAAGTCAGCTCCCAGGCTTCCATCACACCATATGTCATGGATGTGGATACTACCATTTTCACCCAAGAGGAGCATCCAGCTATGTTTAGTTGAATCAGCATCGGAATATTGTAGCATTTAGCGTGTCAGGGTGTACATAGTTTTACATGGGTGTCAGGTGTTGAACTAAGTTACCTACAGTTTTAAGCTCATGTAGAGATTATGACCCACATACCTGTTAATACAGCAGCTACTGTAAATGGGGGATATTTGGATGTAGTACCAGTGTTATACTGTAACATGTGTTGCTATTTACATTACCTCTCTCTCAAATCTTTTCCAGGACTGTCAGGAATAGGAAAGGCTGTGCCCCTGCTGCTGGTAAACACAAAACATTTTTGTCACAGATGTAGATTTACTTCAAGGTATTAGCTAAAGTGTCATCCCGGGCCTGCTGGCTGGATTAATGTACTGTCTGCATGATTGAAAAATGTAGAGATATGTTCTGACTGTACACACTTTAGGGTCATACCTAAGTCTTGTCAGTGTGACCACAGTGATTGATTTTACAATATTGACAGGACTTTTCAGAAGGCCAATCCTGTAAACTGTGCAGAGTTCTGCAGAATATATGTATTGCTTATGAGAGTCCAGTTTAAAGAGCTGTTATTTTCAAAACTTACCAGTTTGGGATAGAAATTAATGGTTAACCATGACTTATTCTAATGGTGAATGTGCGAACATGAATTGATTGAACACACTGTCCTCAGTAAATAAAATACAAAATACCATTAAACTAAAGTCAAAATGTCGAATGTTCTGCTGTAAACAATCACCTGCATTAGGACGTGTGAAGATTGGGGGAAGATAGATAACAAAAGGAGATGTTAAGAACATAAATGTAGTTTATGTTAGTCTGGGAACCCAGGGAAGTGTGAAGAATGATTTAATGGGAGCCAGGAATGTGATTTTAAAAACAGAGAGAATCAGAGGGCATTAAGCATTTTTGTCTTGACCATACAACTCATCATCACTCTGCCTCTGCTCTATATGTAAGTGTATATTAGACTTGTGTTTTTTCTTAGAAATAGCTAGAAACTAGAAATATTAGACTGTTTTTCTGTGATGTCAGAACTGTACTACTTAATTATTTTAAGAATTTCTCAGTGGTCTCTGAACTCTTGACTAGCACTGTGGAAAAAGAAGTATTGTCTTGTGTTTTTATTATTTATTATTAAGTATTTAAAAACCTTTCAACTGTGGCTGTTTTGTATAGCAATAATTTAAGCTCTAAGAGTACATTGCATGTATATAGGGATCCTGTACCAAGTAAATTTAATAAGCCTTGACTGTTTAGTTATACTACTAATTGGATAATAATATTGCACAGTAATAATTGGACACCCTTTTAAGGGCCTTTGAGTAGCTGATAAATATTAGTTGGGTGGTGGCAGTGATTTCTACCATATAACTTGTAAGAAAAAGCTGATCTGCTTCAGAGGAACCATCAGATTTATTGTAAAATACACACTGACTAAGCGCTTTCACCCACAATTGGGCTTCTTCAGAGTCAGTGCACATAAACCAAATAAATCCATAAATACCTAATTAAACACAATTAATCATGAGTACCAGTTATTTTTTGAAAAAATTAACCCTGTAATGTCCATTACATTTCCATCCTGGTGTTTATTTGTATTGAACAAAATTACATAAAGAGATATGACATTGAATAAAACATGTGTCACCCTAACTAAACACAATACAAAGATTTAAAATTCAATCATGATAAAAATGGGTAATCATGGACATATACATACAAAAACATGTGTTTTATATAAACTGAGATTTACATTTGAGTACACAGGTTATAGAAATACTGTCATTGATGCCTGGCACATTAGATGCATCGAGATGTAACTGCCAAAGGCATTCCCTCACTTCTAATAAAGTTTTTAAATCTCCCCCAAAGTCTGTCATCTGTAACTTATCTATCACAAAAAATATATATATTTTTAAATTAACACATGTCCTGCTATGATTGTAAAGGGCATTCATAGTCTTTTTATTTTTAATGTCCCTATTATGTTCCAATATTCTGATTCTAAGCTTCCTTGTGGTCATCCCAACATAAAATGTGGTACATGATAGGCAAGTGGCCACATATATTACCATCCTAGTATTACAGTTGCAGTATCATGCACACCTAAGTGACCTCTTATAACTGCTAATCTGTATCTATGGTCCATCATTAATATATTTGTACACACTACATGTACCGCATTTACTCATTCGTGAAGATCTGTTGTCCTGCTGCATAGTATTTTTCTCAAATAGTTCTTTTAAATTACACCCTATGCTGTTAATAAATCTAGGAGCTGGACCAAGTGCATCTTTGATATCTTGGGTAAAGACATTATCCCAAATACTATTCATAATGTTCCTAACTTTAGTACCTGATTGGTTCATCTCCAAAACCATACTAGAAGAATAATTTTGACTAGAGTTGCCTGTAACAGAAATATAAGCCATGTTGTCCTTTCTTTTACTATCCAGTAGGATGGGCCTAAAATCACAGTGCCTTCTCTTTCCTATCTCTATATTACATTTTTTGAGTAATTCCATAGGATAACTTCTCTGTCTAAATGTATCAGTAAGATGTACAATTTCAGTTTGGAAAATTATTTCCTGGCTAGTTATTCTAGATATCCATATCATTTGCCCCTTTACCACATTTTTCTTTTTGTGGTCAGGGTGGCAACTATCATAATGCCAAAAGGAATTGCGATAGTTTTTTTACTGAAAATTTTAAAGTAAATTTGGCTCTCTTCTTTATATAGCTGAATATCCAAAAACTCAAATGTTCTGTTTGTCTATATGATTTGTAAATTTGAGGAACTCTATTGTTTGATTCAGATATCTCAGCTTTGGTTTTGGACCCCTTCCAAAATTAGAATATCCTCCAAGTATCATAAATACAACAATAATTTGGACTTATATTCTGTGGTAAATACAAAAGTTTGTTCCCATCTGCTAATACCAGGTTGGCATAGATGAGTGCACATCTGGCTCCCATCACAACATTGTTATCTGTTTATAATATTCACCACTGAAGCTAATGAAATTGTTGGATAGTACCATCTGTAATAGTTCTTTTAAGAGGCTTCTCTTCACTAAATGAAAATTGCTGTGTTTCAACAAGCTATTACTAAACATGTCCATTCCACACTGATGGAGGATCACTGAAAACAGACTGGCTGCATCAATGATCAAAAACCAAAATTCCTCACAGCTATCAATATTGGTATTTCTAACACGATCCAAACAATACCACAAATCTTTCAAAATATATGGTAATTTATCTTACATGTAATGTCAATATAGGCCATGAGGGGCTCGGTCTATGAGCTCCTGGCCGCTACAATAGGCCTAAATGGTGGACAATTAGCACTTTTGTGGATTTTAGGAATAACAGATATTGATGGGATGGTAGGATGTTCAACTGAAAGAAATTTAAATTCATCGTGTGAGATAATCCCTTCACAAAAAAATTCATATAGTTGCCAATCTGGTTTTGTGTAAACTTGTTGCACTTCAAATTTAGACACCATCTCATAGGTGTCATCATCATTTAATAATCGCATTCAGCATTCATAGTCAATATTTGTCATAATAGCAACCTCCCCTCCCTTATCGGGTTCCATAACCCTGTACTGATTACTATCTGACAATTCTTTTAAACAAAATTGCTCTGCTGTGGTAAGGTTACCTTTAACCAGTGTTTCTCTTTGTAGACATCTGCACATTTGTACACCACACAGATGTTCAAACATAATCATAGCTGGTCTGTGTTATATTCTCGAAAGCCGACAATACAGAATCCGATATTGTTGACATGAGAATAGCGAACGCTGAGAATATCGAATGTGTAAATGGAAATCTCCATAAAGGGAGATTTACGTTTACCGGAATGTAGTGCATTCTTGGAGTTGGTATATTTAAGTAGCGGGGTGTGTGGGGGGTGCCCCCTACTTAAACCTGTTAGAATGCTATTGTCTTTTTTGGGGGGAATTGTTATTATCAGTTCGATGGTTGAAGACATCAACCATATGGTGTCGACCATATGGTGTTCAATGTTTTCAACCTTCGAGCTTATAATATAGACCCATCACAGCAGGGTTATGAGGTGGAATGAGTACACTGCTTCTTTTGAAACTTATATGCTTGCAATTTTCTTCTAAGGTATTGTTGCTATCAAAAAACAGCCTAAGATTAAGAAGCCTAGAATACAATCTAAGGTTGCTCAAAAGTCTCCCTATCTTATATCTAAAAGTGGGGACAAATGAAAATCCTCTTTTGAATAAACTAACATGGTGTTCAGTAATCTTGAAATCTGAATAGTTGTACATTTTAAAATCCTGATCACCCTGTACATAAAAATGGTTGTATTGTCTATACAATCAACCTCATTCATTACCTCAAACATAAACTCATCTCTATTGTCAACAGATATATCAATTGTGGTATCAGTGTCCTGTATATCATTACTGTTCTGTTGTTGTAATTCTGTTGAGTGTGCCAATGATTATAATGGGCCTGGTGTTGACCTCCCCATCTCCCCTTGGATTGATAATTCTGTCTCGGGTCCAGGTATCCGCATAACTTTGAAATTGTGACGGTTCCTTAACAGGTCCGACCACCTCAGTGGTTGTGGACTGTCTAAAAAAGCATCAGTGTTGTGACAACAGCAATACCAGATTTTAAGACTTTACTAGCCCCACCTATCCTTTCTAGTGGGGTAGTTCTTGAACATGGTCCCGGTTATGGTAACTTCAACTCTCAATTACAACTATTTGAGAAGCTTACTAAAAAATGTAAAATGCTTCAGATGGACAATTTCTTCTTAGAATGCTCTATTGAGTTAAATCAGGTACTGATGGGTTTGAGAGTTTTTAAATTGCCCATGGGTATTCAGGAAAATTCTGAGGCATTTCAGGATTTGTTGGCGTTATATGACCCCCACAGGGTTGGACTTGATGTGGATCATTATCAGAGACAATACTGCTAAATTAATTAAACTGAAAGCTGAACTGTTGACCTTAAAACACAGCATTTTCAATGATTTACTGTTTGAAATAAACAAGGCACGATTTGACAAAATCCTGACTGATATAGATACATTTGTTAAAAATGGGCAAAAAAATAAACAAAAGAAAATCATTCGGGATACTATAGAATACAAAGAGAAAAGAGCATACCCCTCTTGAGATAAGATCACTAATCTGAATGTTGATAATGGCTACCAGGAGACTACCAGGGATCCTATTGATGGATCAGGTACGATACAAACAGATGTTTGTGACAACACTGATGCTTTTTTAGACAATCCACAACCACTGAGGCATTCAGACCTTTTAAGGAACCGGGCACAATTTCAGAGTTATGTGGATACCTGGACCCGAGACAGAATTTAACCCAAGGGGTGATGGGGAGGTCAACACCAGACTTTGGGGGGAGATTTAAAAACTTTATTAGAAGTGAGGGAATGCCTTTGGCAGTTAAGTCTTGATGTAGCTAATGTACCAGGCATCAATGATAGTATTTCTATAGCCTCTGTACTCAAATATAAATCTCAGTTTATATAAAACACATGTTTTTGTATGTATATTTCCATAATTACCCATTTTTATCATGACTGAATTTTAAATCTTTGTATTGTGTTTAGTTAGGGCGACACATGTTTTATTCAATGTCATATCTGTATATGTAATTTTGTTCAATACAAACAAACACCAGGATGGAAATGTAATGGACATTACAGGGTTAATTTTTTCAAAAAATAACTGGTACTCATGTGATTAATTGTGTTTAATTAGGTATTTAAGCATTCATTTGGTTTGTGTACTGACTGTGAAGAAGCCCAATTGTGGGTGAAAGCGCTTAATAAGTATGTATTTTACAATAAAGCTGATGGTTCCTCTGGAGCGGATCTGCTTTTTCTTAAAAATGCCAATAATAGGTTGTCTTGAGACAACAGGGGTACCAAACTACTGACCTGCAGATGTCCTGATAGGGAAGGAGTGGATGAGGCAGTACCATGTGCTTATGCAGTTATACACAGTCAGGCTAGGAGACAAGCATGTGGGTCTGGTAGCCTGGGGGAGATCCAGACAGACTGCATACTTGCAGCCAGGACTGGTGAAGTGGTTACTTCAGGGAGGGAGCTACTCTTTAGCAGTGAGACTGAATGTGAGCCACAGCTGCTTGTGGGTACTGATGGTCCCTTGAACAGAGTGACTGCAAAGGTAGAGGTGAGTAGGAGTACCCATGTTGACAGTGAGTCACCACTGTCAGGGGATGCCAGACTTCCTGTGGAAGGGGAGCTGGGAAGGGTTACAATGAGGGAATTGAGACAGGCTCAGCTCTCAGACCCTACATTGCAAGGCCTGAGGCAGGTAGCTAGGAAGGCACCTGATTCTCAAGGAAATGGGGAATCTGTATACTTGGACAAAGGGTTACTATACAGAGAGTGGACCCCTGAAGGAGGGCTAGAAGGTGAGAGAGTACAACAGTTGGTAGTGCCTAGAGCCTTCCATCTGACACTTCTAGCCATAGCCCATGATATTCCCTTTGCAGGTCATATGGGCATAAAACATACAAAGAGGTGCATTATGCATAACTTCTATTGGCCTGGAATTTACAGAGATGTAACAAGGTACTGCAGGACCTGTGAGCAGTGCCAAAAGGTAGGCAAGGCAGGAGACAAGGTGAGTGCTCCTTTGATGCCTTTCCCCTGTGATTAAGGAGCTATTTCAGAGGGTAGCTATGGATATTGTGGGTCCTCTGAGTACCCCAAGTTCCACAGGGAAAAAGTATAACTTAGTGGTAGTGGACTATGCTACATGATACCCTGAGGCAGTGGCTTTGTCCTCCATTGAAGCAGAGAAGATGACAAATGCTTTGGTAGAGATTTTCAACAGAGTAGGTTTCCCAAAAAAAAAATACTGACTGACAGAGGTGCCAATTTCATGTCAGACCTGCTGGCTTGTCTGTGGAAGTCCTGTGGGGTGAAACACATGAAGACCACCCCTACCATCCCTAGACTAATGGTCTTGTTGAGAGGTTAAACTGTACAATCAAGTACATGCTATGGGCATTTGCAGATCAGTTTAAGAGGGAGTGGGACAAATATTTGCCACATCTGTTTGCTTTCAGAGAGGTTCACCAAGAATCTACAAGTTTTTCACCCTTTGAGTTGCTGTATGGACATAGGGTGAGGGGACCGCTAGATTTAATTTGAGATGAGTGGGAAGGTGAGTGCAAGTCTCACAAGGAGTCTGTTGTGGCATACGTCCTAAACCTCATGACAAGGCTAAGGGAACTCATGGGCTTGGCCCAGGAAAACCTGGCAGAAGCCCAACAACAGAAAAAGGTGTGATATGACAGAAATGCTCGAGAGTATGCTGTGGGGCAGCAGGTAATGGTTCTCATTCCTAAGCTGCATGCAGCTTGAGAGGGACCCTACAAGGTGGTAAGGGATGTTAACTACATGGTGGAACTGTTAGGCAAATGGTAGGGACACAAATTGTACCATGTTAACATGATGAAACCTTACCATGATAGGGAGGCCCTTGTGCTGAGCATTTGCAGTCGATTGCAGGAGGAGTCTGAGGGAGATCTGGAGACTGATCTCTTCAGTAAGGCTTGAGCTGACACCTCAGTGGAAGGGGTAGCAATGTCCCAGCAGCTATCTCCTACCCAGGTATGAGAAATCCGAGCAGTGTTGCACGAATTTGGGGGCATGTTCACTGGGAAACCAGGGTGCACCCACCTGGGACAGCACCAGGTGGATACAGGACCCCAAAGGCCTATTAGGCAGACCCCTTATAGAGTGCCTGAGAGAGTCAAACAGACTCTGAGGGAGGAGGTACAGGAGATGTTGGAACTAGGGGTGATTCAAGAGTCCAACAGTCCCTGGGCCTCCCCAGTGGTGCTGGTGCCAAAGAAGGATGGCAGCACCAGGTCCTGTGTGGACTACAGGAAATTAAATAGTCACACAGAGTCAAAAGCTTACCCCATGCCTAGGACAGATGAGGCCCTAGAGCAGCTGGGTGGTGCTAAGTATCTTACAACCATTGATCTTATCAAGGGTTACTGGCAGGTGCCCTTGACTCCCGGTGATAGAAAGAAGTCAGCCTTTGTGATTCATTTTAGCTTGTATGAGTTCACAAAGATGCCCTTTGGGATGAAGAATGCCCCACCGACTTTCCAGAAGCTGGTAGATCATATCCTGGCAGGGGCAGGAGGGTTTTCCATTGCTTGCTTAGATGATATTGCCATCTACAGCCATTCCTGGCCAGAGCACTTTCAGCATGTCAGGGAGATGCTGGACAGACTACAGAGGGCAGGGTTGACCATTCAGCTGTGCAAATGTCAGGTGGGTATGGCAGAGGTCTCCAACCTAGGGCATAGATTGGGGAGTGGTAAGATAAGGCCAGAACCTGCCAAAGTGGAAGCCATTCAGGCATGGCTTGCACCTGTTCATAAAAAGCAGGTGAGGGCATTTTTAGGGACAGCAGGTTATTACAGAAAGTTCATCCCCAGTTATAGTGCCATATCTTCTACCCTGACAGACCTGACAAGGAACAACTGGCCAGATAAGGTAGTGTCGACCCCAGCATGTGAGCAGGCATTCCAGAATCTTAAGTAAGCTTTGGGAGGACCACCTGTCATAGCCAGTCCAGATTACAGCAAATAATCTGTTATGCAGGTGGATGCTTTGAACCATGGGGTGGGGGTTGTACATAGCCAGATTTCTTCAGAGGGAGAAGAGCACCCAGTGGTTTATCTCAGTCGTAAGCTCCAACCCAGAGTGGAATGCTATGCAGCTGTAGATAAGGAATGTCTAGCCATATTGTGGGCATTGCAGAAACCCCAGCCTTATTTGTATGGAAGGAAATTCACTGTTATGACAGATCACAACTCCCTAACATGGTTAAACAGAGCCAGCCAGTAAAATGCCAAGTTGCTAAGATGGAGCCTAGGGTTGCCAGTATATATGTCAGTGCAGCACCACAATGGGATTAGCAAAGCCAATGCAGATGGGCTCCAAAGACAGGGAATGGGGTAAGGTGTACTCAGATAGACCTAACCCTTTCAAGCAGCATTTCTCAAGGGTCACTTGAAAAACTAGCTTGAGTTCTACGGGGGGAGATATATGAAGACTGGGTGAAGATAGATGAAGGCTGCCAGCCTAGCCAGATAGAATATTATAGATAATTCTGTCATCTGTAAATATTAATGTAAGCCACAGGCTTGTTGTCTTAAATAGAAAAAAATGCTGTTACAAAAATGGAACAACAGTGCACTCTGCTGACCCAAGTAAAGCATGTTGTGACCCTTTGATCTAAAGTCAGCTCCAGCCTGTCTAGATGAAGACATTCTTTCTATTGTTTTAACCAAGAGTTAAATTGCTAAATTTAAACATGCAAACATATTTTATTGCTCTGCTTTCTGACCAGCTGCAAGATAACAAAAGGAGATGTTAAGAACATAAATGTAGTTTCTGTTAGCCTGGGAACCCAGGGAAGTGTGAAGAATGATGTAAAGGGAACCAGGAATGTGATTTTAAAAACAGAGAGCATCAGAGGGCATTAAACATGTTTGTCTTGACCATCCAACTCATCAGCACTCTGCCTCTGCTCTATATGTAAGGGTATCTTAGACTTGTGTTTTCTCTTAGAAACAGCTAGAAACTAGAACGATTAGACTGTGTTTTTCAGTGATGTCAGAGCTGTACACTGAATTATTTTAAGTATTTCTCAGTGATCTCTGAACTCTTTACTAGCACTGTGCACTAAGAAGTATTGTCTTGTGTTTTTATTATTTATTATTAAATATTTTAAAACCTTTCAACTGTGGCTGTTTTGTGTAGTGATAAGTTAAGCTTTAAGAGTACATTGCATTTATATAGGGATCCTGTACCAAGTCACTCTAATAAGCCTTGACTATTTAGTTATACCAATTGGATAATAATATTGCACAGTAATAATTGGGCATCCTTTTAAGGGCCTTTGAGTAACCAATAAATATTAGATAGGTGGTGGCAGTGATTTCTACTGTATAGTCTGGGTAAAATGGGCACAGCTGGAGAACCTGTGCCACCCTTCCCCAGAAGTGTCTGTGTGGTTGTATAAACTCTTATCTCAAAGTGTGTGTGTCAGCTACTTGAGCAGGGACAAGAAGCACTGGTTGGACAGAGACAGTGCTGGAGATTTTAGCTTGCCCAGCTGACTGAGATCTGGACCCTATAGCTGTGCCACTGGGGAGTCTTATTAGGGACATGGAGAGCAAGGGAGTGACCAGCCCCAGACTGTGATCTCTGTGTGCTCTTAAGGGAAATTGCACTTTACTGTTTACTAGTGTTATCATGAGGGTTGAGGCTTCTTGATTGCTGGACCAGGGCACGGGCATCACAGGACGGTCTGACATGGTCATTTGCATCATGTACGTGATGACATTGGTGGCAGTACAATGTGATTTACAGGCGAAATACATCAATGTTAATAACAAAATAATTAGCAAGTTACATGCAGCTGAAAATGTCAAGTTATGTCAGTATACTGTGTTTTGGCAGTACAACACTTTGGACAAGCGATGTACAAAGACTGTGAAGGGAGGTTGTGCTTCAGTGAGCAACAGGGAAATAACCCATTTCCTCACTGTAGTGCAATGTTGGAGTTGGTATATTTAAGTGAGGGGTGTCGGGGGTGCAGGGGGTGTAGCACTCCTGCAAAATAATAGAGATGAGGTAATTGTTGTGGCTGGAAGAGGGGAATGCCGACAATATGGAATGCATTTTATTGTCCCAACCATTTGCGACATTCCTCTTTTGATTTTTTTAGGTTTAGATGTTATTTTTAGGTGAAATGCACATCTGATGTTAGTGCATTCGACCTTATAATGGTAAACCGAAATTAATGACCTCATGACCTATTTCAGATTGTGGGCTGTACAAGTCTGTAATAGTGACAGCAGTGTATATAGCTTAACATGTATTGCAACATAGGACTGCACATCATTGTTGAGCAGGTATTAATGTGATACTTTCCCCTTTATATCACTGATGACCAGGGAGGTTGGTCTTTGTCCCCTTTTCAACCTGAAGTCAGTGTCTCTTCAGACTCTGATGGTGGCCAAAGTGAGGCACAGCTGGGGTTTGCAGTGGCTGAATCTGTCACCGAGGTTTACATCTCTCATCTGCCCTCATTATCACCATTCACATACAGTATGTCTACTCATACCCAGTCCTTTGAGGCCACAGATATTGGACAGTCAGAGAATGGGGACATTGAACAAGGAAGTGTGACTACTGTGGCTGCAGTAAGTATTGACACTGGCCATAGCCAAACAATTGGTAAGATTACACAAAGGCAGATTGATAGAGGTGCTCATAGGAGGCCTTCCGTTCCCTCCACCACCTGTTGCAGATGTCTCATCATGTGTCACTCCATGTATATTTAGGTCTGTCATGGAAGCACAGGCACAGTTTGAAAGGAACTCCAGATGAATGCTCAGGATTATGGATGCAGCACAGTCTGACATCCCTGATTGCCTCCACCGTGTTGCTGATACCCTGGATCGGTTGAATGCCACAGTGGAAAGACTTTGGTCTGAGACGGATTGCACACTATTTGCCTTGGAATGCACATTGTCTGGGATTGAATGTCTGGTTGGAGGTGAGCATTGGACTCTTGGACGTAGGTCAGCAACTACATCTGCTGAGAGTCCACGTGGCCATGCACAATCATGCTCCTGTTGTGGCAGTACATCCATCACTCCAGAGGGGACTGTGCTGTCCACAGCAAGATGTGGCAGGCCATGGGCTCATGGTCCTGGGTGGTCTTGTGAAGCACACAGTCCCAGCAGTCACCCTCAGGTAGTATCCCAGCATATGACCTTGGGCATGCAGGTGCCAGTGCAACTCCTGGCAGAGCCAGTTTTCATGTTTGTGGGTGAAGATGATGAACTGTCATTTCTACTATGCACAGCTCAAAGCTGTCCAACATACATTCAAGTAGGGCTAGCACTGAGCTTGGCTGTGTTCACGCAGACACTCACACTCTAATGTCATACTCAGGTCACCTAAAGACACACGCCACATTTACATGGTCCATCTTACCTGCTCCCCTTTCTGCCTAACATACGTTTTCCAACCTATTGGGTCAGCCTAGGCATCCTGCACCCCCATATAACACCATGTGCAAGTGATGATAGCTGTGCTACATCCCTGTCGTCATTCTCACTGATGCAGGGAAATGAAGCTATGTGTCTGATGCACAGGGTGACTATCTAATTTAATATGTATCTGTTTCATCCATCATTGCCTTTGACGTGCTACTTGTACTGGTCAGTCACACAGTTTGAACGCTGCCATTTGTAATGTATAAAATACATTATAGTATGTATATTACTTTGGATGCTGATGTTATGGTTGTGTAGTCACACAATGAAAGGTATCTCATGGCACTGTTTATGTTTCACTTTCAGGATTATGTAGGGCACACCTATGGGTTCACATCTACAATAAACCCATTAACATCAGAGCACAGGACAGAGTGATAGCACAGAAGAAAAAAGGTCATCAGAAAGGTAAAACAGTATAGTTGAATGGCTCCATGGGTTCATATGAGTAAAATAGGCTAACAAAAACAAGGGCGTCTTTCATCCTAGCCATTCATCCCTAAACTCTGACAAGCTCTGATACCTTTGATAAGTGTAAGCAAGGTTTTGGGAGCTGACACATGGACAAGCAGGGGCATGTGAGGTGAACCATCCACAGTTTCCCTGCATCAATTACAGGCATTTACCCTAGAATAGTTGTCATTGTCATGTTCCCTATCCTGTCATGTAAAATGCCCGATTTGTGTTAGGGCAGAACTGTGCTTCACATGCATGGGGAGCCTGTTACATATTGGCTGTAGTGTCTGGGCTACATATCTGTCTGTCCAGCATGTCCTGTTTACACCACAGTCAAGATGCAGGTGTGCAGGAGAGGTAATTCTCATGCTAGTCCTTTCTTGGATGTGCAGGACTTACACAGTGGGGTCTGACAACTCCCTGCATGGCAGGCATACATCTCCCTCTAAAGCATGTTGGAGACAGAATACATAGTTACAGGCTTGACATGATCTGCATAGGACATGTTATGTACACTGTGTATTTGTTTACTGTGGAACCGCTGTGGATGTGACATTTGACAGATATGCCTGGTTAGTTACATACTAAAAGTGGCATTGCACTTAATGGTAGGTGTGATGAATGCCAAATACAGTGGAACAATGACTGTCTTAGATTTACATGCCATACCTTTGTTTATAGGCTGCATAACATAGAATGCATCCCAAAATATTACCAACCTGTGACAGTCAGAGGCTAGATCACTATGTGTCCATAAGTCCCTGACTACTGGGTCAACTGTTGGAGGTGAGTGGTCAATACATTAGTTACCAGGGATGGATGACTTCCCAAGGGATAGTATTGTGTATTCCATGGCATTTACTGTTAGTCCATGGCTCTGATAACAACTGAATGTCTGTGTCAGCCTATCATGGATAACTGTTGAGTGAGTGTGGGATTCAATGACAGCTCCTAATTTGCAATCTTCTGCAAATTTAGTCAGAGACCAATGACAGTGGCCATGACTGCATGGAAGTAAATGCCTAGAAAGACTACCTCCTATCCCACCCAAACCCACACCAGACATACCGACATGTAGAGAGGTCTTTAGCAGACACATAATGAAATACCGGACACCTCAGAAACCTAAGTGCAAGCTTGCTACACATGATCATACCTCTGTAGAACACAGTACACATAACAGCTCATGCACCACTGTCTCACTGGTCAAACACCTAAGGTAAAACAGAAAATCAAACATATTACTCATATGTGATTACATCATGAGGCACATTGGTGTGCCTCTCACCAGGCTACATAAGAGAAAGATCGTGGCCAGCTTTCTGTGAGGACCAGGATACACCATATCACACATGCACTCAAGTCTTTCAGTATCAGATACTGATATGACTACATCATAGCTTCTGTTGGTGTGTACGACTTGAGACATATCTCGCTGGACTGTATGCAGAGACATAGTGCCTTTTTTAGGAAAGGCTCAAAAGACAAACCCACCTCCATAGACAACACAAGGAAAAACAAACTAAGGGTAATGCTACTCAATGAAGTCTAAAACCTCAAAAAAAAACAAGCACTCTCCTCCTCAGCATGGATATATTGATGTCTGTGCAGTACTGCAGACCTGGTTCAAGGTTCGAGGTCCACCCCAGCCCTACACTGTTGTCCTATGCTTCATACAATGCTTTTAAAAAACTCGAACCAAACCACAAAGGAGAATATCCAGATTCATCAAGGATATCAACACCTCCAGGTTAGTGGGTCAGTGCGACGCAAAACCATCCATGTCCATCCAACAGTGGGCAAAACTGCAAGTGCTTTTCAGTTTACTGAGCCTGGCCACAGCCACCATCCCAGACTCTGGAACCTCATGTGGCTTTGGCTGGAATATGAACATTCTCCAATATGTTTATATTGGGTGACTTCCAAAATGACCAAGTGATAGACTGAACACTACTCAAGCCCCAACAGCCTACTAGCCAGAGGTTCCTAGGTTCCTACTCAAAATAAAATGATGAAACTGGTCCAACTGGCCACAAGGAGGAAAACATACTGGAGAACTGACCTACATCACATGGGATGGGGACTTATGCACTGCAAATTTACACCCCTCATTGGTAAGATGATCCCACAATTAATTCAAGCTGGACATCACCACATCCCCCCACCATCCCAGAAACCACAAAAAAAAGTCCCAAAAGCTTCTTCTTCTTCTCTCTCCAAGGGTGAAATCAACCAGGTCAAAACACCAGTGAAAAAACAAGCAGCCCAAACAGCAGAATAACATTATGGCATTATTTATGAATGGTCTAATGCATGGCTCATCAATGCATGGCCAAAACCATCCCAAAATCCACCAAATCCAGAGGTGGACCACCCATAAATAAGCTATACAAAAAAAGGAGCTATACAAAAGAGGAGAAAAAACTAAAACAAAGAAAACAAGTACACAGCAATGATCACAAACAAAAAACTTCTCAACAAAAGTCTCATCAAAAACTCACAGAAACAGAAAATCTCTTCCAAGACAAATCATAAAGAACAATGCACAAGACTAGCAAATATAAACCAATAGGGCTTGGCACATGTTAGTATGTTAGTTAGGCAAAAAAAATGGCAAAAAATAGTTAGTCCACACAGGCCCAATACACTGGGACAGGTTCAATGCAAATTTCTCCCCCCCCCCCGCTCCCCAAAATCCCCCAAGAGCAAAGAGCCCCCCTCTGTCATCTCAGACTCATAGGTCAGGGTGCCCTCTCTAAACCACAAACACTGCATCAATGGGATGAGCACATTGTCCTGGGCTGTCCACCAGGGCATCAGAAGGACCTAACATTGTAAGCTCTACTTGTCATACAGGAGCTCCTAGTCTCAGCCTTACCAGGATATGTAGGCAGGGTGAGGTGATCAGCCAACAATGAGGACACTCACCAAAGGACAGCGATCCCACCAGCCTGACTGATCCCACTCTGCAAAGCCTGAGTCTGCAATGACCCTGGAACTCATATCCCCATACTGCTGACTAGAACTACATAGAACTACAACACACAATTCAGCTTCATGGAAAACATAATTGGCAGCATTGAGACCTAGTGAACAGACCCTAGATCCAAACATGTTCAGTGTGATGAAGGTGAGATTCAGCCACCACCTGGACCTCATAAATATCAAACAGTCACCACCCCCATAGTCATAAAATAAAACTCCCACACAGCCTACCTGACCTCTAAGATAAGTTGGACACAAAACTGGCACAAAAACATCACCCATATGGGTATGATTGGTATGTCAGGAAGCTATGTCATCAGAACCTGTTCTAAAACCAGCTCAAGGACAGAACCCACATGGTCAGAATTGATATATATTTTTCAGACTTTAAAGGCCCACAACAGGACAAGGGATATGAGGCAGGACAAGACGACGACTGCTTGACTGCACCTGACCAGGTCGTGAGGCCAAGGCACACTCGCATCTCTGAGAGCAAGACAACTGAGGCTCAAACCATGGCCTGAAAAATAAACTAAACTAAACTAGTGCCAAAGTAACCAAAACAAAGTGCCCAAAAACTAACACACGTGCCAAAAACAATGGCAAAGAACTAGTAGTACAGAACCTGATACCCAACCCAGGAAGTTAACAATCTACCCATTTTTGCAAACACAGGAAATTGCGAAAGCAATTCAGGAAGTAACACCTTATATAGCCTACTTTATCATGAAAGGGTCTACATTTCTTTCAAAGTCATCCCATCTCATCCCATAGATAGAATACAATATCATGCCCTACTTCATCCCTCAACCCCGTACATTTAGATACAATGCCCTCACAACTATACCACCCCAAAACCACCAAAGGTCTCAAACAAGAGACCTAAACTGCCAGGTTAAGAAAAAACCAGCTCTACTCAGCAACATACCAGACCTACTTACAGGCTCACCAAGCCACAGAAGAAGCCCCAAACACCCAGCCTTAGCTGACAGTGAATTACCTCAAAAGCTCCAAATCACCTCAGACCTCACGTGCTCCAAGGGCCTGAATCTCAACACAAAAGCCAGAGACATGCCAGAAATAACAGATTACAAATCAGAAAGAAATACAAATCTGGACAGAGCCCAGTACTCAATAATAGGCTCCCAGCACAGAGAAATGAAATACCCATGCAGGAGAGACAGATTTTTGAGCCCGTAGGGGATCCCGAATCAGGAACTTCCCGGGATATCTCTTCAGAAGCACAAAGGGCACAGTAAAACCCATTTTAAAGGGAACCCATACAGAAAGACAGCAAAAGGGTGGCAAAGGGATCACAATAAAGTAAAGGAGTATCAACCTATGAACCTATGAACCTATGACTGTCAAACTATGTGCCTCAGGAAGGTATGCCCTTGGCCTTGAGCTACATCTTACCATCACCTAGGATGATGACCCCATACAAATGGAAAATGACTGATGTCGATAATTGCCTCAGTGTGTAGCATCAGTGTAAGGAGATCCATTATCTGTCAGCCTGGGATTACCTGCTCAACAGACTTCAGTGCTTTGCCAAAGATAGCTTCATCTGTCACCCTTGGGATTTTGGCTACTGACCAAGGATGTTGCCACCCCCATAGTGTGCCTTTTAGGTGGTGTCACAAGGAAAAACTTTCCAATGAGAAAATGCCATCTACAAACAACATCACAGTTATGCTGCTAAACATTAGGAATATCACCACTAAACTCCACTCAGTGGAAGCTGTCCCCACCTTGGAAGGTGCAGACATTTGTCCAGTCACAGACACCTGGATCAAAGCTATGGAGAACACTACAGTCTTACCAGGCTACACCTCCTTCCACACATTCAGACCTCAAACTGAAAGAGTGCAAAGTAATGGTGGTAGTTTATCCATATTCATTGAGGATAGATACACATCCAGATTGGTTAGACAGTATGATTCCCTGGGAAATTGCAGATGCTACTGAGTGCTTGTAGGGCACCTAATCAAGCCATTGTGAGCTACAGGAGCAACTCCATGAATCAGGACATCCACTTTGCTTAAATGGATCTACTTGAGTTTATCAATAAACACTAAAACAAGATGTTTTTTGTTGACTTTAACAACACACCAACTGGGTAGATTACTTGTGTTCAAACTCACTTGTCCAGAGGTTAAATGAGTTCCTTAACTACAATGCCCTGAACCACTGGGTTGACATCCACACAAGGTGAGATGGGTCTCTATTAGAAGTTTGAATGCACAAGTGTCCGAATGCTGTAACATCGAACTGGGAAGTTCAAAATGTCAAAATAGTGAAGCCGCAGAACACCAAATTTTTTCCAAGGGAAAAAATTTGGTGGGCCGTTTTCATGGCTTTGCTATTTCCTCCACTGTGGTGGATTGTTGGAGTTGGTATATTTAAGTGGTGGGGCACAGCCACCCATGTTGGGGGTGTGGGGGGCAAAGCTCTCCACATTCAGAACATTTTATAGTGTACATGTGTTTTTTGGTTTTGTACTGAAACAGCTATTTTTTTCCCTGGGAAAAAATCGCTGTTCTGAGTGTTCGAAGTTATTGCATTTCAAACTTCTGGGTTTGACATTTCCGTAGTCAAACTTACTGCAGTTCAACTATGTGATATAGACCCAGGTGAGACAATGTACTGGATTAGGTGCTTACCAATATGGGTGACCACTGTAGATCCTCCACTGTGAGTTTCTTCCTGGTGAGATCTGACTACAAATTGGTATAATTCAAAGTATCACACCTGACAACCCCACCCCTTGCTGCATATAAAGTAATAAAGTTC
Source organism: Protopterus annectens (assembly GCF_019279795.1). NCBI lineage: Eukaryota > Metazoa > Chordata > Ceratodontiformes > Protopteridae > Protopterus > Protopterus annectens. The sequence goes on along the minus strand of NC_056748.1, from coordinate 538,805,281 downwards.
AACAAAACAGATTATAACCGACTATAGGATGGTATAAATAGCTTGACTGCATCACCCCCCTCAGATAGAACAGGCAACTATGCTGAACTCTACACCAACGTTTTATATGAGCACCTGTAGAACTGTATTGACTCTCCTGTACCTGACAGGAGCAAAACAAACTCCCCATGGCACAGCAAACCTGCTGGGTGGAAAACTGCCATTAGCAGGATTTACAGTAAGAGGTAGACATTGGTGTCTCACATTTGGAAAGAGGGAGCTCCCCTAAAATGGTGGTACTCCCCCCTCAGCTTAAACAAGCAAATAAGTGTTGTTGTGAAGTCCTGCAAAACAAATTATGGGACAAAATTAGTCTCCTCCACAAAGGACAACATCAAGACATTGTGTAGTTACATGTGTGACATGAAAGGAAAGGTCCATATTGTTGCCAAACTTGTACATAATAATACGAGATACAATGAGCCTGTAGACATAGCTAACCTGTTGGCAGACAGATTCTGTGACAACTGCACTCCCCTGTCACCACAGCACATACACCATAACATCCCTACAACCTGTCCCATACCTTGTATCTCTAAAGAGCAGGAACTAAATGGCCTGTCTAAGGTGACAAACATAGCATCTATTGCACCTGCTAACATCCATGCTGTCTCCTACATGGTATCCAGCATGGATTACCAACACCATTGGAAACTCTGCAGTCATAGTGTAACCTCTGGCTGCATCCCAGATGACTGGAAATCACCCACTGTTATCCCCTTGCACAGAGGTGGTGCATCCACTGACCAAGGGAACTATAGACCTATTATCTTGACTAGCCATATCTGTAAGGCCATGCGGCAAATCATCATGGACCACATCAATAAAGATATAGGCAATCTGAAAACACTTGACCCTAGACTGTTTGGTTATGTGATAGGGAGAACATAGCTGTTAAACCTGGTGGACAGCTATGAGGTAGTCACCAATGCCCCGTAAGAGGGGAATATCTGTGCATACAATCACCTGGACTTACCCATGTCATTTGACACTATTCCCCACTCAGGCATCATTGATAAACTCACAAAGCTAGCCATCAGCAGTTAGAGAGGTCACTACCTAGCTCACTGATAGCACTCATATAGTCAGAATATAGGCATCCACCTCCAGTAGCAGAGCTGTAACCAGTGGTGTTCCACAGGGTTCAGTCCTGGGTCCTCTAATGTTTGGAATCCATTTATCAAATGTACAAAAACAAATTGAATGTGGCTGACAAGGTTTGCTGATGTCTGCAAACTGGGAGCAGTCATAGACTCTCCAAATTATGTCAATATCCTACAAGAGGGTCATACATGACCAAATGATTGTTGACACAATCATGACATTAAACCCCATGCAAATATATGTAGTATCATTCCTTTTGGTACCTGCAATGTCCTTGCTAAGTAGCACATCAATAGCAACACCTTAAGTACATACTCAGGAGTGACAGACCAGGGCACACAGGTTTATACATACCTTACCTTAGATCACCATGTCTCCACAGTGGTAAGAAAGGCATTATATCTTGCTCATGTTATAACTGAGAGCACTGTTACCCGAATATGAAGTAGTTATAACTTCCATGTACTCTTCCCTCATCAAGACAATATGTGAGTGCAATGGCCATTTTGTTATGTACATTTCCAAGCACCAGTGGCAATTGGAGAGACCACAAAGGTACCTTACAAGGGAAATTCAAGTCTTCACCATCTGTCCTATGGTGATCACCTGAAATCACTGTAACTTTAGTCTGTATCATATAGACTACTCAGAGGTGATCTCTGCCTTCATACAAGGCAATCTGTGACCCTGCTTTATTGGCAATGCTGCATATCTATAAGTCTAATGATAAATGGATTGCTTGCTATAAGGACTTTAACCTGGTATGTAACATCAATAAATATGCTGGAGGTAGAGATATGTTTACCAGGGTCTAACAAACCTTTGCAATAGACTCACTTAATGTCAAACATTGCACCTCATTGGCCCTCTTCAGATGCAGTCTATACAATTAGATGGGTCACTGTATGTTCACCATGGGTATTGTGTCTGTTTCCCCCTTGGACAGGAGCAATAGGTGCTAATCATGTAAATAAAGGTAAGAACTTGTCTAGGATTATAAGGACCCTAGGGCGATTAGCCTTGTAAAGACCAATGATTCTATGATCCCATAGACTGATGTCAAATGCTCTGACTGACATCCACACACACCAACTTGGCTACAGTGAAAATGGTATCATTGCAGATTAATGTTTGCAGGACACTGCACAACACACGCACTCCAAGTTGGCTATAATAAGATTAAAACCCCTACCTATATAGTTTTGCACATTACAGATCACAGTACATACTGTGCACACCATGGCTCAAGTCTGACATTGACTTGTCTTTAGGTACTCTTTTGCTAGATGAAATAAGCAGGCTTTGTGGAAGACAGGAATTTTGAGGCCTGCAACACCTACTACACCCAAAAATGTGCAAAACACTCCCTATTTCTAAATCAGTGTGATAATTATATTTGTTTTGTAGGGAAATGCACATACACACAGACACAGAGACAAAAAGTGGGCTGGAGTGAGAGTAGAACCCCTACTTGTCTAGTTTTACACACTACAGATCACAGTACTTAATGCACACACCACAGCTTAAGTCTGACATTAACAGGGCTGCTGGTAGTTTTACGGTAGATGACATCAGCAGGCCTTATGTAAGACAAGAGTTTGTATGCAACGGCCAAAAAGTGCATATCCATTGTGGTTTGTAAGTCAGTGGGTGATTCACTCTTGTTTTGTAGGGAGATGCACATACACAAACAAACCAAATGGGATGGAGTGAAATTATAACCCCAACTTATCAAGTCTTTCAAAGTACAGAGAACAGTACTCAATCCACCCACCATGGCTTAAATCTGATGTTAATATGGCTGCTGGTAGTCTTATGGTAGATGACATCAACAGGCCTCATGTAAGACAGGAATTTGGAGAGCTGTGTCAACTGCAAGGGCCAAAAAGTGCATATCCATTGCAGCTTGGAAATCAGTCGGGGATTCATACTTGTTTTGTAGGGAGATGCTCATACACACACAGACAAATCAAGTGGGCTAGAGTGATATTAGAACCACTGCCTATATAATCTTACACACTACAGATTACAGAATTTAATGAACACAGCATGGCTTAAGTCTGCATTATAAATGACTGCAGGTGAACTACTTGTAGAGGACATACACAGGACCTGTGTTGAACAGCATGTGTGGCCTGCAGAGTGACATTGCTTTTTACTGTCATCTGCATCTAGTAGCCTGGCAGTTAGACAACTGTATTTATCCTAGCTATGTGGCAACAGTAGCTGGTGGGCATATGTGTTTGTTTGCATTTGGATGGGCAAGAATGTGGCCAAAATACAAATTGCCCTGTCAATGCATGAGTACACAACATTATGCATTACACAACCTGTTCAATTGTTGGTGTATGTGTGGCAACATCCAGCAGGCTGTAAGTAAATGCATTATCTACTGATGAGCCCTTACATTTGGTCCTTTGACATTATATATCAGTCATAGTGCTGCTTTAATCACCACAACCTGGGCATGTCAGGCAATACAGCATACACACACACACACACGCACACACACACACACACACACACACACACACACACATATATATATATATATATATATATATATATATATATATATATATATATATACACACACATATATATAGGTTTACTATACATGATAGACATTTCAGAAAGCCAAAGATAATATGGCTGAGACCATATGATTGACTTTTGAAATGTTAAAAGAAAAAACACAACAATCACTAAGCCCCCCTGCACCTCCCAAAACTTAAATATACCAACTCCGAGATCACACTACAGTACAGAAGATGGAAATCTTTCCATTCTGCACTGTACAAGATGCCCGTTCTGCATGGTCAATATTTCAAAAGTTGATCATATGGTGTCGGCCATATGGTCTTCGGCTTTGTGAAATTTCGACCATGTGTAGAGGACCCATGTACATATACACACATACACATATATGTATAGGTCTGTGTGTGTCTGATATATCTATCTATCTACATATATATATATATATATATATATATATATATATATATATATATATATATATGTGTGTGTGTGTGTGTTTTATCTAGATATATGGGTGAGATAGAGCTGTATGTGTGCATGCATATATTATCTCTCTCTCTCTCTATATATATATATATATATATATATATATATATATATATATATATATATATATATATATATATATATATGTGTGTGTGTGTGTGTGTGTGTGTGTATATATATACACACACACATGCCACACACACACACACACACACACACACACACACACACACACACACACACACACACACACACACACAGACACACACACACACACACACACACACACACACACACACACACACACACACACACACACACACACACACACACACACACACACACACACACACACACACACACAAACACACACACACACATAATATATTATGCAAGGCATTGTAAGAGGAGCAACAGATTTGCGCTTGTGTATGACCATACCCAATGGGAGTTTTGGCTACTTATAAATTGACTCCAGCCCATGCCTAGTTGTACGCCAGTCTGGTATTCTGTGTGTTACACAGTATGAAATCTGTCTCTGTTTCTACATGTGACACCCGTGCCCTGGACCAGCAATCAAGGAGCCTCAATCCTCACCACTAACACCACTAAGGAAGTCTCATATAGGAAGAAAGGATAACAAATACACACAGTGAAGTGCAATTTCTCTTAAGAGCACTCAGAGATCACTGTCAGTATGGGGCTGGGTCCTCCCTTGCTCTCCAGGTCCCTAATAAGACTCTCCACTGGCACAGCTATAGGGTCCATATCTCAGCCAGCTGGGCAAGCTAAAATCTCCAGCATGCTCTCTGTCCAACCTGTGCTTCATGTCCCTGCGCAAGTAGCTGACACACCCACACTTTGAGATAAGAGTTTATACAACCACACAGACACTCCTGGGAAAGGCTGGCACAGGTTCAACATCTGTGCCCCTTTTACCCAGACTATACAGTAGAAATCACTGCCACCACCCATCTAATATTTATCAGCTACTCAAAGGCTCTTGAAAGGGTGTCCAATTATTACTATGCAATATTATTATCCAATTGGTAGTATTGCCCAGGGCTAAAACTATAGGAATGGCTTTGTACAATTTTACCTAAGGCATGCAAGTACTCTTAAGAGCTTAAATTATCTCTACAAAAAACAGCCACAGTTGAAAGGTTTTAAAATATTTAATAATAAATAATAAAAACACAAGACAATACTTCTTACTACACAGTGCTAGTCAAGATTTCAGAGATCACAGAGAAATACTTAAAATAATTCAGTAGTACAGTTCTGACATCACAGAAAAACAGTCTAATCTTTCTAGTTATTTCTAAGAGAAAACACAAGTCTAAGATAACTTACATATAGAACAGGCCGAGTGCTGATGAGTTGGATGGTCAAGACAAAAATGCTTAATATTCTCTGATTCTCTCTGTTTTAGAAGTCACCTTCCTGGTTCCCATTATATCATTCTTCACACTTCCCTGGGTTCCCAGGCTAACAGCAACTACATTTACATTCTTAACATCTACTTCTGTTATCTTGCAGCTGGTCAGGAAGCAGAGCAATAAAAATACATTTGCATGTTTAAATCTAGCAATTTAACTATTGGTTTAAACAATAAAAAGAATATCTTCATCTACACCAGCTGGAGCCGACTTTAGATCAAAGGGTCACAACATGCTTTACTTGGTCAGCTTTCTGCCAGCAGAGTGTACTGTTGTTACATTAATATTTACAGATGACAGAATTATCTCCAAAATTCTATCTAGCTAGGCTGGCAGCCCTCACACTACATTACTGCACTTCACTCACATTAGCTAATATTTTCTAAAGTCATCTTATATAATTAATAAGTGACAGCAGTTAAAATAGTGCAGCACAGACAGTCTGTAGAACACAATTTATTGATACCTCTCATCCACAAAAAGTGGATACTTCTAGATTAGAACTATGAATGCCATCACACAAGGTGCTTGCCTTAGTCCTTTAAGCCACAGAAGGTGCTTGCCAGACAGTGGGTCATTCATCACACAATCACCTGCATGAATATGTAGATTGCTTATTCCTCATTTACCTAAGACATACAATGTGTTATCAGTTTCTATAGTACTGTCCTACGACTGAGTGAAATGCTCATATACCATTGCTGAGTTACTGTTATAGCAGTTACAAGGGAGCACTGCTGTGTTGGGGTAGGAGAACAACACCACATGTTCTGCTGGGATACATGATAGTGTGATTATCATTTAACCTCACAGTCTAACATCTCCCTTCAATGCTGTACCAGTAATCTGTTGTAGTAATACTGCATGAATATTCCATGCATGAGGCAAACTGAATAGAACTGGAAACACGTTAGTGGAATGGGTATCTGTTGTCCCATGTGGATGTCATTTCTGTCCAACTAGCCCACTACAGTTACTTGCATAATGTACTTGGTCCATACATACACTGACATATCACAATAATCCAGCAGATTATGTGTAGGTTATGGATTTACCCCGCAAATGCAGCAGTTGACACAACTGTAGTTCAGTGTTGACTTTGTCTGATGCAAGCAGTACACAGCCCATACATGTATAAGTACAGGATGTGTGAGTTGCCTGGCATCAATTTTAATATCTGTATGTGAGTATGAGCAAGGTGTTAGCCCCTAGGTCCCTAGGTTCTCAGCAAATGTGCTATGCATATTCTTTAAGCCAAAGCCAGGGCATACTGAGCACACCTACTTCTGCCTACAAGAACATCAGCAAGGTGTTCCTCCTCCTAGTTCTCTTGTGGCTGTGATGACGTAGACACTCATGAGGGGCTGTGCATCCCTTCCCTTTGCTGATACTGCCGCTGCTGTTTCCATAGGATCTGATTGTGTAGCATAGTATATACTGTAAATATCTGTGCACGTGTGGTTGGAGTATTCCGCAGGGGTCCACCAGATTTATCGAGACACCTGAAACATGACTTCAGAAGCCCAAACACACATTCTATGGTGTTGCTAGTTTGTGTGTGTGCCTCATTATGGCATTCTTCCGTGAGTATTTGTGCATTTCTGATGGGTGTTATCACCCATGGTTCCAGGATGTAGCCAGCATCTCCAGTAAATGGCCCTGTGAGATGTCCCCTAGCAAATATCTGGTACAGCTGTGATGTGTGCCAGATATGGGAGTCATGATAACTGCCAGGGTTGCCAGCACACACATTCAGGATAATCTTGGCCATTGCACATGATCTGGCAGTTTATGGAGTGGTACCCCTTGTGGTTAATGTAGATTGTACCCTGTTCACCATGTGGTGCCTTGATGTGTAAGTGCAATCTATGGCATCCAGTACTTCAAGGTAGTGTACTACATGGTAGAAGTGTTGCATATTGCTGGCCCTCACCTCAGGGGAAAGGGAAAAGATATGTGCTCAGTGGCATGTGGAAGCATAGCATTCAGGAATTGGTGGAGTATCCTGGATGCAGAGGCCTGTGACACCCCATCATGTGCTCAGTTAGTCTTTGAAAAGTACCTATAGCTAGTGTCCTAAGGGCTACACATACCCTTGTCTCCACTGGGTTGGGTTCCTCTCTGTTGGCCCTGGCTCTGATTTGAGGGCAGCAGAGCTCAGTGAAATTTTGTCATATGTCCTTGTCCATCCTGTATCTCTCTACAATCTCCAGCTCATGTAGCTCCTGGAAGGTTATCCAGGGATGAAAACTCTTCTCCTTCTCTGCCTATGCCTATTGTCATCAGCACCAGCAGCATTGACTTCAGCATCTAGCACATCCAGATGTAGCAGACCTGCAGCAGCCCCTAGTATTCTCCTAGTTAAAATTCACAAGTCTGTACTCCAATGGCCCAGAGTATGGAGGGAAAATCAGAATGAAGGGTTATTGCATATTTTATACAGTTCTGCTGTAGGTCAACCATGTGGGATTGGCAAATTATGATGCAGTTCACCTGACAAGGATACAATTAACATAATTTAAAGGCACTACTTTAGTTTGCATTGCACTGCTATGCTCAGCAGCACGAAGCATAGCTTATACAAAAGTCAAACATATTTATTATAGATATCCAGTTTTAATTGTTTGCTGCTTACATCATCACTGTCACATGGGTAGTCTGTCATGTGAACACAATAAGCTATGCTGCGTACCATGCAAACACGCATGATGGGAACAAAAAAATCCTAAAAATAAGACACACACTCCTAATGTAATTCCATCCTCTAGGATATCAACATCGTGGAGGGGCTTACACAAAGTGGATATGCAGACACGGATGCTCCTTTTAGTAATTTGGAAATCCATCTCATTTGCATACATATCCATGCTGACAATCTAGATACTACATGGTTCATAGTCATGTGAGCTTGGAAGCAGCATGTATGCACCATTGTATGGACCTGACTCAAGGTCCTATAGTATATTTGTGAAAACCATATTAGAAATGTTATTTTTTTTTCTGTTAAGCATGTTTGTGCACTGCTGTGCACAGTGCAAACATGCCAAAATTATTAAAAAAATATTAATTTTATTTGTTTAAAATGTGTTTACCGGGAAAGTCTGACTTGGAGCAAAGCCAATTTTCAGCAGAGGCCTGGCAAGCAACGGTCCAGACACATGTCTCTGTCACATGGAAGGAAACTGGAGCACCCAGAAGAAACTCACATGAATGCAGGGAGGACATGTAGATTCCGCACAGAAGGCACTCCAGCTGAGAATCAAACTGGAGAACCTCTTGCTGTGAGATGATAATGCTACTGCTGCACCACTATGCTGTCCAATGCATTTTGCATATTCCCTTCCATTTTCACACATCCACAGTGTACCTTTTGCACATATATGTATGTGATCTATCATTTTCTGGGGAGTTATATCCATATTTGTGGACTTTTACATCCCTTTTTGTCCATGTAGACTCCTGTAAGAAGAAAAACTCTGTCTACACAATGGACACTGACACGGAGTCTACATGGATGCCTTTCTTCTTACTGAATCATTCCACCTGGTCATCTGCATAAGATTCAACTGCATATGAGGTCATTTGCATTCCATGTAACTTTCCCTGTTTGCACATGCTTGCTCACCATTAAGTGACGCTTACAGAATCTAAAATTGTTCTCGCTCATGTATGCATAGCAATGCATAGTGTACACCAAAAAAAAAAAATTAATGTAAACTTTACTAAATTCCCCCCTCAGTGTTTAACATGCTGATGGCCACTGCTCATTACCTGCCAGCAGTACTGGGTTATACAAAGCGTCCCCCATGGCTTCACAGTCAAACCACATCTCTACATTTTGATCCCATATGTAAAGGGAACTGAACAGAGTCTGTAGAGATGTGCAATATAGGTCCATAATATTCTGGTTAAAAAGATCCTCCTGGTGCATTTCAAATCAGATTTGATTTTTGCTGCAAATTAATGTACCAGCAGACTCCTTATGTTATTAAAAAAATGTGCTGTTTGTTTACATCAGCAAGTATCAAAAAGAACTGCTTGAAGACACTGAGAAAGTTGGCAGCACTGGTAAGTGTCAACAAAAGCTGGACTTCAGTTACTGGTGACCTTTTATATGACTGTTTTGTATGTGTGTATTTGCACATATGTGCTTGTGTGCTCATGCATGCACATTCACATGACAGGGGTTGTAATGGATTTCCCTGTTTGCATCTGACAGCAATAAACTAAAATATATCACTGTAGGTTATATGTTTATTCATTTACTCAATTTGATCACATGTAGACCTCTGAGATGTACACAGTCAATGCAGTAGCTGCAACTGATGGACATACCTCTATGTATGGGGGTTATAATAAACTGAACTGTATGGATCAGACAACACTGATCTGAAATATATTACTATGGCCATTGCTGATGTATTTATTTGTACATGCCTCATCTGCCTGCATTGATAGCAGGTGCTGTGAGATTGTTTGTATCCAAAAAAAAAATCAATATTAATACTGTAAAAGCTATGTGGCCTCTGGGAAGATCAATGCTGTCATCTTATACACACCATTATGGTACATAATTTTGCCACCTATGGTTTCCATCTATCATGCACAGTTTATGTATTAATATTTCTCCTATGTGACCCTTGCATAGCCACAAAATGAATAACACCCTCAGTATCCACTCAAGAGATTTTAACTTTCCCTGAAATATAAATAGGACCTGCTGATGAAATGTATATCCCTGAGAATCCTTCTCTGTTGGAACAGACTACTTTTGAATGTAAAACAAATTAGCAGCTTGATCTTTTTTAAGTATAACCTAGTTGAATGGATGGGCAATTGTAAATTAACTCTGGATCTGGCCACTCCAGCCCTTAATGAAAAGTGTTGAAACTAAATATAAATTAGTCATGAGTGCGTACAATTTGGGGTACTGTGGCTAGGCTACTAATGGACTCCAGGACAGACAGTATTAACCCATGAACCTGTGACTCTATAATATTATGAAAAATATTTTATGCATAATTTGCATTTGTTGTACAATATCACAAAGACGTATGCTGTCCACTCTAGTCATATATCCTTGGAAAGCTCTTGAGCAGACAACCAGTTCTGTCACTGATATATTAAGTCTATCGGGCATGCTTTTAGAAATATGACTTTTAGTATGATCATGATAAGACTAATTCTGACAAGTAAAATCCAAGGTTTATTTCATTAATTTGAATTATAAATTCAATGTTATGATATAGACTTTGGATACAATCACTACTAATGCTTAGTTATCAACTAATTAACAACTTTTGCATTTCTTATTTTTTGTAACTCTCACCATTCGTGAAGTACTGCAAATCATATGAGATGTGGTCTTAACAGAGGATTTGAGAGAAAAGCTCTCAGGAAGCAAGTGGTTTTATTCTCTCAACAACTTTCAGAACAATGGGATGAATAGCCTCTTGCTGCTCAGGACTAAATGAGCAAAGCATAATTTGAAATAGCAGATGAAAGTATTGTAGGACCCACTCCAGTTTAAAAGAAGTGCAGGGATTCTGTCTTTCTGCAGTTATGTTTGTTTTCAGCACTGTTCCGTATACTTTGTCAGTGAGAATGATAATAACAGTGGTAAATTTTGTAACTCAGAAATGTAGCTAAAAACAATAAAACTAGCACAGAAATAAGCATTTGCTTTGTTCTACACAATCAACTAAATACTGTCTATTTCATACCATCACTTTATGGTTGCGAAACTTAGTTTTTCAGAAAAGTGAGACTGAAAATGCAAATATTGGGGGTATACACTAAGTTAAAGGCTACGTGTCTCAGCACATTTCCCTAACTACAAAATGCAGCAATCTTACACTTAGCACATACACATAAGCAGGGGTGTAGGGTATAGCCCTTCATATTATGGACTAATAGGAGTTTAGCCTGTACTGTTGAAGTACTTTATGAGCATTACAGTGAGTTTCATAGTTGGTTTTATTTCTCTTGCAAGTAGATATTTTCAAATTTCAGTGATCACAATATCAGGTATCATACTACTGATAGGAAGTCAGGTAGTCCGTTATGATTATAAATAGTATAGAAATATTTTTATTTATTTATGTATGCATTTTATTTATTTATGTATGTATGTATGTATGTTTTATTTCTTTAACCTTTGTTGACTGGGTCCCACTTGGCTAGTAGCCTCTTTTCATGGGAGACCTGAGGTAGCATTTATACTGCTAGAGAAAATTTGGACAGGGCATAATGGAACTTCACTTACCCTTTTCAGTAGGTGCCATGGGATCTTTTACAGCCCCCTGAGCTACCACAAACTCAAGCAGATGTTCATATCAGAAAGTGACTGATTATAGCTGCACTTTTACACATTCTTTATGTTATTCTTTATAGTTTCACTTATGAAGTGAAAATGCAAAATGTAGAGTTTTGATCTTGTTGATAGAGCACACCTTTTCTCAAATACATACTGATTTTATTTATTGTGATTTCAATCATTTTTTGCAGGTTTCTGGATTACTGCAGTATGCATCTGCCTCAACTGTTTAATATTTTCATAATTGCAATGATGTTATTGATAGCTCCTTATCCATCTAAGGGTCAAACAATATCAATATGCAAAGCAGGTCAGGGGATGCCTGGACCAATGGGACCTTCTGGAATTCCTGGAAGAGATGGTCAAAAGGGTGAAAAAGGAGACCCAGGTACAGTAAAATGCAGGCATTTCTAACATGTGTTCATTTCATTCGATTTTATGTCATGTCTCTACAAATAAAAATATGAAGCAATAAGCAAACTGGATTCTAGACACATTTCAGTTAAGTATCCAGTCTGCATTACCAGTTTCAAAATAGCTGCTCTGAATTGTCCATTAATACTGTAATTGTATTCTTTCACTATCCATTTTACAGCAAAGAACAGTTAAACCTTACATCTCTGCACTCTCTCAGAACGTACTCTGACATTTCATCAAAACAGTGTAATTTCCATCACTGGTAATTAGTATAGCTCAAAGTAAGACCATGTATTTTATATATATATATATATATATATATATATATATATATATATATATATATATATATATATGTGTGTGTGTGTGTGTATATATATATATATATATATATATATATGTGTGTGTGTGTGTGTGTGTGTGTGTGTGTGTGTGTGTGTGTGTATATATATATATATATATATATATATATATATATATATATATATATATATATGTATATAAAATAATAAAGACAAAGTTTTGAAACGCAGAATGGGACAGCAAGAAAAGAGCAATACAGCCTGAGTGGAAGGGGTGAATAAAGGTTTTGTGAGTAGTTTAGATTGTAGGGAATTTGTTTGGCTTAGGAAGTTTTCAGATGGCATAAGATATGGGTGGTGATAGTTTGTAATTTCAAAGTAACAGGGGGTGCAGGAAGCATATAAATGGTTGAGAATAACTGGAACAAGGAAGGTCTATATTGCAACATGATTATTTATGGCATTTCCCAGTTTTGCACAGTAAACACTGTTAGAACAACAATATATATTTATCTGTATAGGCATATGTATGTGTATCTGTGTGTATTTGTATACAGACCCACTCTCACAAGCACATGCGCCTACATACATACATACACACACACACACACACACACACACACACACACACACACATATATATATGTATGTATGTTTATATATATATATATATATATATATATATATATATATATATATATATATATTTACACACACACACACACACACACACACACACACACACACACACACACACACACACACACACACACGTTCATGCAATATGTCTCTACATTTTCCCTGAATTGCATAGTTACCGCTCAAGGTTTTGCTACTTTCCCACAACTCCAAGTAACTCTTTTATTTATAAACTTTATACCATGCTGTCAGAGCTGAAAGCAGATTCTGATTCATACACACTACTGAGCCCCCCACACACACTTAAAAAGTTCTCCTGAAAAATGCGTAATATTCTCAATGGGTATGAATTTTTGTCTCGTAGCAAGAGGTTCTCTGATATGATTCCCAAATGAGGTATCTTCTGCATAAAGGCTTTATGGCTTGCCTTATTAGTATGGGTGTCTAAAAACATGTAGCAGGTGGAGTAGTGGGCACTCCACATTGGCCATAAGTGTATGTGTGTGTGTCTCTGTATGTGTGTATGGTATGAAGTACAACCACAGTAGGTCCAGTTACCCAGTGATGTAAATATAGATGGTTATTACTGTTGATATGACACCCCAACCCCATGTGTAAAAATGGGAAAAAGAGGGTTATGGATGGATGAATTCATGGTAGGATGGATTGATTCTTTCAGAGCTAATGGCCAAGTTCATGCTCAAGAGGCAAAATATGTTGAAATAGATCTGATATCTCAGTACAACAAACCAACCCAAATCCAGTGAAGTAAGTCAATCCATCACAGGTAGGCCTCACTACAGTTATTCAAGCACATATCTAAGGTTAGTTGGCTTAGCCACACTACTAAGCAATTCAGTTCCAGAGCTGCAGAATAGGTACAATGTAGTTTTAAGGCAAGGTATCAAAATCCTCTTGCTTTTAAAAACACATCTGCCAAACAGTGTGCAGTATTGACATTATGCAACAAGTCTGTAAAGTTAGCTGGTATAACGATCCCACTTGAAAAATGGCAAAGTCCCAGTAATGAAGAAATAAATACAATTAAAGCATACCTGCAGTGCATTAAATTACTGAAATACTAAACAATTTAGCTAAGTTAAGTACTGAAAACATAAAGCACATTAAAATGCCTGCCACAATGCTTCTACTTTTCTGCCATAGTGTAGCAGCAAATAACTGTACCAAAACACCACAGTCCAATACACCTCTACTATTGTGTTAATCGATTAAAGTTAAATTGTATAACAACAAAACACAATCCAAAAGAGCTCTGTCACACTGCTGCTTTGCTGTTCTGCGCTGCAAAATTCCAAGAGTAAGAATAAACAAGATTAGTTGCAATTATCACAGTCTTAATTGAACCAAAAATAGAAAATATCCCACTTCACAAAGAAGGAGCCACGACGGACCCCGGGAACTAGCACCCCATTAGCCTGATGAGCCTGGTCTGCAAGGCCATGGAACGTATCATTGTGGAACTCATAAACAAAGACATTGGTAATCTCCAAACTCTGGACCCTACTCAGTTTGGATTTGTAAAAGGCAGATCATGTCTCCTAAACCTGATTGACTTCTTTGAAGCAGTCACCAAAGCCATAGATGAGGGTAAAATGGTTCACAGAGCTTATCTAGATCTCACCAAGGCTTTCGACACCATCCGCCACTCTGGAATTATAGATAAGCTCACTAAACTAGGTATAAATCCCTATGTCACAAGATGGGTTGCCAACTGGCTCATGGACAGAACCCACACTGTGAAAGTAGCGGATTCCAAATCCAATATCAGACCAGTGACAAGTGGAGTACCACAGGGTTCAGTCCTGGGTCCTCTCCTGTTTGGTATCTACTTCTCTGAAGTGCAGGCCAACACAGAAGGTCTTTGGCTAACAAAGTTTGCAGATGACTGCAAACTAGGAGCCATAATCGAAACTCCTAACGATGTGGACAAACTACAAAAGGGCCTCACTGAGACAGATACCTGGTGTCAAAGCCATGGCCTGAAGCTCAATGCCAAAATTGTACTGTCATCCCCTTTGGTAAAAACTCTGTACCCATGAACTACCACATAGCTGGTAGTCTACTTAATGCCGAAAATGTGATGAGACCTTGGGACACAGGTGGACAGTAGTCTCTCCTTTGATAATCACATCGCTACAGTGGTCAGGAAATCCTTCTACGTGGCTCATCTCATCACAAAAGGATTCTCATCCAGAAAAAAAAGAGGTCATTGTTCCCCTCTACTCATCACTCATTAGACCCATTATAGAGTACAATGCCCCTTTTGGTATGTACTTCACAAGACATGTACAACAACTGGAAAGACCACAGAAATACCTCACAAAGAGGATTACTGGCCTCAAACAGATGCCCTATGCAGACCGTTTAAAAAAACTAAAGCTTTACTCCATCGCATATCGCCTACTCCCAGAGCTGTTGGACATGCTCCACTTAAATAAATCCCAATCCCTCTGAGCTACATGCTCTAGGGACCTTAACCTTGTCACCACAATAAACAGAACATGCTGGAGGGATAGATTCCTGTCCCAGAGACTTCCCATACTCTGGAACAGATTACCTATCTATGTCAAACATTCAGTCATTAGCACTCTTCAAGAAAAATCTTGATGATTGAATGGGAAATGGGAAATTCACCCTGGGGATCACTTCTGTGGCTCTGCTCAACAGGGGCACAGGAAAATAATTTTCTTGGGTGGCGAAAGCCAGGGTACATTTTTTGGCTAGGCTTGTATGGGCCCTAGGGCCGATAGCCTAGTACCTACCTATGAACCTATAAAAAAGTGGTCCTGTGTGTATGTCCTAGTAGCTAACTGCTGATGGTTTCTTGGGGTCCTGATCTGAATAAGGTTAAGGTGAATAGCACTAGTAAAAGTGTTACAGTGGTGCAGTGAAAGCTTTGCTTTGGCATATTGTGATACAACTGAAGCTTTGTCCTTGAGCAATGTGTTAAGGCTGTCCATCTCTTCAGCCCCATTAACTGCAACCACACTTGATCATCTTCAGGATATATAAAGCCTCTTCAGCATGACCGTTTGTGCTAGAGGAATGTAAGATGAAAAGATGGCTATTGATGGAACTGGAACAGCAAACAGGAAAGCAGAAACCAAAATGCAAATTAGAGGTGTTCTTTCATTCCTTCATTCATAAATAGAGTTTAAAATAAATGTCTTTTTCCCTCAGATAGTGCCTTATGAAAGTATAAAGGAAGCAAAACTTTTTAATACATATATTTAAATTATCATTAAGGAAACATCTGTCATGCTCATTGATGAATGCAGCATATGTCAAAGAAATTAACGATATTACATAATGCAAAGCATTCAGTGAAATAACCTTGAGTTTATATCACAGTATTAGGTTGTCTGGTACACAGAAAGTAAATAAGCATACTATTTTCATCAATTTACTATTAGAGTATTTATTCTAATAATGACATCTTATTGAGGTTTTCTTTCCTCAACTGAATATATAACCTACCGCAAAGTATATGTAAAGGCACACACATCATCTGGGCATACTTGTAAAACGTGCTTTTCTGCTGTAGTTTCAGAAGTGTAAGCCTTCCTAAATGTAAAATTCATACCAATTTAAGGAACTTTCTCATTCAGCTTCCCCTTTTCAGCTATGTTTAAAAGATGTGGGCAGCTCTGTTTTAACGCTGGTTGACAGCCTGTCGTGCTGTGGTTCGAGTGGCTGCTTTTCCTCTTTTCACATAACAGGAAGGAAGCTTGCCACTTGCCATTACTAAGTCATGAAAGGAACAATTTTGTACTATCTTTATGCAGCATCTCTTATGAGAAAAAAAATTCAACACTCTGGCTATTTGCAGTGTTAAAGCAAGACTATAAAAGGAATACGTTGGAAGAGTGATCTGTGTTCCACAAAACATGTCCCACAGTAACTCTTGTCATTCCACAAGCATACCGTTCTACATAATCCTAACATCAGTAGCAGTAAAATGGGTATCTTGAGCCCTGAAAACAGAGCTTTCAAAGAATACATACCCACAAGCTGGTTTAGGTCTGTTGCATTTTGCACAGATATTTTAAACAATTCTTAAATTCCCACATTCTTGTACTCATGGTCTCATGCTCTTTACTCAACACAGTGCCTGTGTGCAACCACTATTCTGCCTTTTGCTTTCATTTGTATTCTTTAGCTTCTATCATGTTGCCTCAGGATAGTGAAATGGTGGCTTGTTGCTTAATGTAGTCCCCCGAGCAATTTCAACAGAACTACTGCTAGTACAGCGTATGATACTGCAGGATGGTGTGTGCTTTGGCAGGTTGTGGTACAACAGAAGCTTTGTCCTTGAGCAAGGTGTTAAGGCATTCCATCTCCAAAATCAGCCGCAGTAGCTACAACCACACTTGATCATCTACAGCATGTATTAAACCTCTTCATCATGACCATTTGTGCTAGAGGAAGGTAAGACCAAAAGATGACTGGTGATAGAATTGCCACAACAGGAAAGCATAAACTAAAATGCAAATTAAAGGTGTTTTTTCATTCCTTCAGTCATAAATAGAGTTTGAAATAAATTTCTTCTATTCCTCAGATAGTGCCTTATGAACAAATAATGGAAGGAAAACTTTTTAATAAATATATTTAAAATATCATTAAGGAAATACCATCATTTGTATTGATGAAAGCAGCATATGTCAAAGAAATTAAAGATATTACACAAGAGAGATTAACTATTCAGTGAAATAACTTTGAGTGTATGCCACAATATTAGGGTGTCTAGTACATTGAAAGTAAATAAGCCCCTGTATTCAGCAAGCTCTGCACAGAGTGCAGAAATAGTGCAAGAGCTGCTGCACTCAATATGGCCGATGAGCGAGCCAGGATCAAGTCCCCGAGATGTGAACGAGCACCCCTACACTGTTCCCACACGGACACCACTGCCATATGCTAATTACCTCATTTGCTGGTGAAAAACTTGCAAATAAGGTGAATTAGTGATCCAGGAAGCAGGCAGGCATCTGTGCAGGAATAGTGTAACCTGCAGAAATCTATTCAGTTACTAACAGAATACATTTCTGCCAATTACAAAATGGAGGATAACAGCTCAAAAGAAAGCATGTATTCTATGTAGTAGGCATGCCAATGGCCAAATATATGGCTATTGGCATGAAAAATAGGTGAAATATTATAAAAAACAAGTTTTATTTTTTTTTGGCCAATCTCGGCCGTTTAAGCGTAGGGCAGTGGTGGACAAATAGGATTGCCATGAAAATAAAAAAAAAAAAAGAGGGAAATAAGCTTTTATACCCAAATCTGCATTTTGCCATAATAGTCAATGGCATGCATAAGACAACAATACCAGGGAATAGTGGTAGCTAAGGGGGAAGGTTCAGTGTGAGTGTGGTAACTATGAATTAGCATTCTGGTTTATGCAAATGAGGGGATTGATACTGAATCACAGATTTCCTCTCAGTGTTAGCTTGCACCCAACTGTGTAGGTGCAGCAACACCATTGTATAAGTATAAGAGGTGGATGACCTCATAAGGGGATGTGGCATGCATGCTGTAAGCGTATTGGAGCTCTGTGGACCTATTTGCCCTTAGCTAAACAAAGTGGTGTGTCTCACATTGTTGAGCACTGTTTTCCCTGCTTAAACATGTGTGCTCGCCATGCAAAGGGTTTTAAAGAACAACAACAAAAAAAAAGAAATGGAAATAGCAACACTGTTCACATCTGAGCACTGGGTATGCACGGCATGCCTCGGGGCTTAAACAGGAAGGCAATGGGAAGGGAAAACAGCAGTAGGAAGGCAATCAAGGAGAACTAGCATTAATGGCAGGTGAAATGTATCAGAATCAGACAATTACACAGGCAGCAGCCCAGCACACTACTATAAACTATGCAAACACCTTTCAGTCTGTTTTTTCCCACAAACTCTACACCACCGGTGTACACAGATGGGGAAATTTTACCCGACAAAACTAACAAAATGCTAGGGGCTGCTGTCGCTCTCATATATCAATATGTGCAAGAGGCTGAGGGTGGTGAAGATGTGAAT
The DNA here is from genome assembly GCF_019279795.1 of Protopterus annectens. NCBI lineage: Eukaryota > Metazoa > Chordata > Ceratodontiformes > Protopteridae > Protopterus > Protopterus annectens. The sequence continues at coordinate 538,785,954 of NC_056748.1, read as the reverse complement.
GCTGATGACCATCCCACAGTGAGGAGGAGGAGAATAGTGTACAGACCCTGGGTCACCTACCAGGGGCTACATGAGCTGGAGATAGTGGAGCACTATAGGGTGGACTGGGACATCATACAGCAAATTGTTGAGCTGTGCCATCCCTGCCTCACACACAGATCCAACCGAGGGGAACTCATCCCAGAGGATACCAAGGTATGTGTAGGCTTAAGAATACTAGCCACAGGTACCTTCCAAAGGGCAACTGGGGATATCATGGGGATCTCACAGGCATCAGTATCCAGGGTACTCCACCAGTTCCTGGATGCCATGCCAGCACATGCCAGTGAGCACATATCTTTCCTCAACACCCGTGAGGTGTTGAACAGCAATATGCATCTCTTCCACCAAATAGCAGAATACCCCAAAGTAGTGGGTGCTATAGACTGCACTCACATACACATCAAAGGACCACCCGGTCAGTGGGGTAGGGTCTACATAAGCCACAAGGGCTTCCCCTCCATCAACTGCCAGGTCATGTGTGATGCCCAGGGCATTATCATGAATGTGTGTGCTTGCAACCCTGGAAGCTATCATGACTCCCACATCTGGCATATGAGACAGCTGTACCAGCCATTTTCCAGTGGGGACATCCCATATGGCCACCTATTGGGGGATGCTGACTATGCACTGGAGCCATGGTTGATGACACCCCTCAGAAATGCACACACACCTGAACAAGAACTCAATAATGAGGCACATGCACAAACCAGAATCATTGCAGAGTGTGTGTTTGGGTTGCTCAAGTCATGGTTCCACTGCCTGGACATATCCGGTGGAGCCTTGCAGTACTCTCCAGCTACATGTACACAAATGTTCATAGTATGTGCCATGGTACACAATAGGATCCTGCAGAAACAGCTGCACCAGGAACAGCACGAGGCAAGATCACACAGCCCCCCACCATTGCTAAGGCCATCACAGGCACAGAGAGACTCAGAGGAGGAACTACCTGAGCCTGCCCCTATAGGTAGAAGGAGGTGTGCCCAGTAAGCCCAGGTCTTGGCAAAGAGAAAACACATAGCACATACACTGACACGGTAGGGACCCATGGAATGACACCTCTCTGACTCGCACATATACAGTAAAAGGGATGACAAACATGACACTACCTGTACTTTACCATGTATAGGGAGTGTACTATGTGCATCTGACATAGTCAGCCCTCCAGCACCATCCTCAATACTGGCCCAGCCACAAGGTAAGTCACTATTCCTATCAATTACTGAATGGAGTAGTATGTTCTGATAGTTGAATCTATGGTATGGACGCAAGCATGCAAGGGAATCGGGTGGCCAAATGAGGTGGCAGCAGATAGTGAACATCTATATGGGCAGCATGAAATCCATAACAAATACTGGTGTCAGCATACTAGGCAGTACTAGACAAGGTGACAAATCCCACCACAGTACATGTAGTGGCTCAAATAACTGAGGATGTCCATAGGACACACAACCACCAGCCTCAACCAGCAGGACAGGTGTAGATGACCATAAAGAAAGGCTGGGCTAAGGCCTCCAAATGATGGCAATGGTGAACAGCCCCCTCCAGACCTACACAGACAGACTATAACAGGTCAGGCAGTTGTATATTAGTTCTGAAGGGTAAGAAGTATGAAACTGAAATGTAGATCAATAAAACCTAAGATATGCCTCCAGTCTGCATAATAGGTCAGAATACAATATGAAATGGAAGCCAACAAAGTAACTCAAATACCAGTACAATCATAGCAAATGTTTAAAGTCGTCAGGTGTGCCCCCCCCCCCAACAATCCTATGTAGAAATGTAGTAACATGCAAGTGTTAGGAGTAATAGCAGCAGAGCACAGATTGTCCAAGCTGGCCCAATCTACAGAATAGATTGTTGCATGTGTACAATATGCAGGGGTCTGTGTGTTAGGTTGTTGTGTGTTCAATATTGTCTGGAAGTGGTCAGCATGTAGGCATGGAGGGTTGTGCCTTGATGGCCTATGGGCAGTACTGTGGTTGACGGGGCCATGTTCTGACAACTGCAGTGTCAACCACAGTGGTTCTCAGTGATACCCATGTCAGCAGTCATCCATACTCACTGTCCAGATGTCAGTATCTATCACAGTCTGAAAGATGGACATGCCATGAACATGGGCCCATACATACACATAGTACACAGGTGGAAATACCTTATACAGAGTGCATATAATGTAACTGTCAACTGCACACAACTTTGGAATTGTACATACAGGTTAGCAGCACATTAGTTGTCTGTGTAGTATGGAATACTGATGTAGTCTGGCCAATCATTGGCAGACCACAAAAGGCACAGTTATAAAGTAATGAGAGACTGCCTATGTCCACGCACAAGGCAGCATAAGGGGAATGTCCCAGGTATATCTGTGAGTCAGCTGAAAGTAGCTTCCATATCACACATGCACTCAGCTCACCCCACCATCAGCTACAGGTTTATCACAGGTCATATCCTTGCTGTTGGGAATGAGTACAGTATGGCCCAACTTCTGTATGGGAATACCACAGAATGCAGCATGCTGAAGAGGTGTTCTATGCATGTGTGTCTCTAGCTGTAAGCAGCATCTTGCCTGCATACAGACAAATGGATCAATATGGACAGGAAGTATTGCCAGTAACACCTCGCACACTTACCCTGTCACTCCAGGGGAATCCACTGACTCGCAGCCTGGGAATGCAGAAGTGACAGAATGCACTTGCCTGCTACAGAAAGCCCACATCACTACCAAATGGCCTGCAGTCCTCTGTCAAAGGCCTATGCCTCACCCATAGTGCCAATGTATGAAATCTCATGGGGTCCTAACTAACAACCTAACACAGTCAACAGAACACAAATGCAAGGTTATGTTGACAAATCCCAGTAGCATGCCCCCCATGTCCTACTGCAAGAACTGTGGACCAGTCCATAAATACTGCTGGGATGAAGGGCCAACTATAGGGATACTTCGCAGATATCACTCACATAATATTAGGAAGAGGATAGAATAACGCGGGAGGGGGTGTAGAAGCATGAACGCCATGGAGTGTGTGAAGTCTGAAACTCTGATGTGTGCCCATACTACCCCTGTCTGCAAACCCATTAATGGGTGGCTACAAACCTGCTCATAAACCACAATGTGAAGGTGAACTTACCAGATATATGAGTCCTGCCTCTGGGTAACCTGGGTGAATCTGTACACCTGAAAGGTATGGCCATTCTGTTAAGTCGATATATGTACAAGAAGTGGATCCTCAGCCACTATACTCCCAAGGTGCTGGACCATTAACACAGACCCATCAGCAAGTGTCTGTAGCTACCCCTCCAAAATGTCAGGAGTGTGCAAGATTGTGTAGGCTGCAGCCCACAATACTGGACTCAGCTTCATTCATCTTGTATTTCCTGGGAAATAACTGTGAGCAAATAATCATATCTGTTAGTAGCTGATGACATAATACATCACAGAGTAAAACAGTACATATGTCTGAATATCTCTGCTAACACCAACCATGTAACACAAGCAGCACAGACAGCAATAGTTACAGTAACCCCCTATCTTTCATATCTTTCACCCATTGTGACTTCCATATTGTCAACCTATCTACAGATATCCTGCAGAAGCAGTTTGCTAGCTGTAGGTGTAGAACACCAAACCCTAGACTGGAGTACAACCCTACCTAGAATGGATTCACACACTCAATACAGAAGGCCATACTGGGCATGCTCCTACACTTAACAGAAATGAAATCCATGTCTGACAACACAGTGGACTATACATATCTGTCATTTGCAGATGTCTGTGCACACACACCAAATTGTACATCATTTATGCTTCACACACACATTGGATAGGAATACTCACACATATTCAAGGCCAACACCACTACAATATGTCAAACATACACACACACACACACAGAGATGTGGGGATGAGAGAGAGAGAGACAGACAGTAACATAGAAAATTCCATTATGAGGCCTGTCCCACCCACTACACATCCCATTTCCCTATATCACATGATGTGCTGATGTCAATCACTGTAGGCATTCCTTTTGGTAGCCCTCAGCCCTATAGGGTCTGTGGTGCTTGTGATAACTGTATAACACTATAGTACACATAAGTATTCATGTAGCATTTATAAACTCGGTCATGTCAAATGTAAAGTTGTGTTTGAGTGAGTGTGTTTGTGTGTTTCCAGAGGAATGATTTATGGACCATTCACACATACTGCACTTCCCATTGCCTATGTTAGCACTCCTGCTGATGTCAGCCATCTTGAAATAACCCTATGGGCAAATCTCAGTCCTATAAACTCCAAGGCGCTTGCGATAACTGTGTAATACTCTAGTGTAACAAACTAGTTAGGTAGGATTTCTAATCTGAAACAAGAAAATGTGTGTGTGTGTGTGTATGTGTGTGTGTGTGTGTGTGTGTGTGTGTGTGTGTGTGTGTGTGTGTGTGTGTGTGTGTGGTTGGAGATGAATGATTTTGAGGCCATTCACACTCACTAGACCTCCTATTGCCCTACTTTAGCACTCCTGCTGATGTCAGTCACCTTGAAATAACCCTTGGCCAAATCTCAGCCTATAAGCTCCATTGTGCATGCAATAACTGTGTAATACTATAGTGTAGCACACTAGTTAGGTAGGACTTGTAATCCTGGTCTTGGCAACTATGAAAATGTGTGTGTGTGTTGACACCTGATTCTAGGGTCATTCACACTTACTACACTTCCCTTACCTCTCCTTTAGCACTGCTGCTGATGTCACTCACCTTCAAAGATATATTTGGACAGCTCTCCAACATGTAAGCTCCATAGCACTCGCAATAACTGTATAATGCTATAGTGTAGCAAACTAGATAGGGAGGAGTTCTAATCCTGGTTCTGGCAACTGTGAAAATATGTGTGTGTGAGAGTGTGTGTGCGTCTTCGTTGACACCTGATTTGGGGGTCATTCACACTTACTACACTTCCCTTACCCCTCCTTTATCACTGCTGCTGATGTCACACACCTTCAAAGATACATTTGGACAGTTTTACAGTTTTCCAACATGTAAGCTCCAAGGCGCTTGCGATAACTGTGTAATACTATAGTGTAGAAAACTAGTTAGGTAGAAATTCTAATCCTGGTCCTGGCAACTGTGAAAATATGCATGCTTGTGTGAGAGAGAGTGTGTGTCTTTGTTGACACCTGATTTTGGGGTCAGTAATACTTACTACACTTCCCCTACCCCTCGTTTAGCACTGTTGCTGATGTCACTCACCTTCAAAGATACCTTGGACAGCTGTTCAACATATAAGCTTTGTGGCATGGGCGATAAATGCATAACACTGTAGTAGCAATACATAGCTAGGTAGGGGTTTGAAACTCAGTATGGGCAAGTGTGTGTGTCTGTCATCAGTATCCTGTGTGGGTGGTGGTGTGATTGTGTAACAACAGGATCCATTGCGGGGTGGATTTTGCTACATTATTATATTGAGGACCTATATGTCCCAATGTCCACATTACAAGGCCAAAAGGTGTCAAACACCATAGAGGTTGGTGTAGACAATCCACAGCTAAAATGTCTAGTGCCATGTGCAATGACTATGTGACAGTATGGATTACAAAACAATATAGGCAATCCTTATAATACTCAGAGGGCACTCTCCACCCACATATCATACACAAACACACTTGGCTAGGCAGTAACCACTATATCGGTAGTTCTTCTGCAAATTGCCTCACAGATACTACCCATGGTGTGATTGCAGTGGACTACATGCCTATCAACCACAACAGTGCTACTGACATCAGAAAGTACTTTGACATGTTACATCTCCTGATGGAGTGTAATGCACTAAGTAAAAGGACATGGAACCCTGTTCCATCCCCTCAGTAGCCCAATCAATGTGTACAGTGACCCTTTTGCCATATTCACCACTGGACACATGCAACAACTGTAAAGTCTGCAAACATAACCCATAAAGGGAATACCATGCCTTATACACATGCACTGTATGGACAGACACCAATAACTCCAATGAATACCCATATCATACTGTCTATATAGGTGCAATCACTACCTCAGTTACATAGCCATGTCTCAACAAACAAGGTCAGGAATGCTACTTCTGAAGATACCAATCTGTTCACACAACATGCCCCAGAGACCTCAAGCACACTTCCACACTTCAAAAAACATGTATGTTGGCATGTGCACAACCCAGACACTGTCCATGTTATGTAATATAAATCACATACATGTGCAGCAGTGCACATCACTGGCCACCCACAATAGAAATCTGGATGAGTGGATGGAGAATGCAATACCCACCCCTGGGGACCACTCCAGTGACTATATTCCTGAGCCACACTAGGGACTATTTTAATGTGGCCTGATGCCAGGGTATTCCTTAGGCTAGCCTTGAACAGCCTTCAGGCCCATTTACCTACTACACACCTATGAAACAATGAACCTATGGACCTCAGTATTGGCAAATGTGCATGTGTGTGTGTGGGGGGGGGTGAAGAGTAATCCCAGTGTGTTTGTTTGATGAATATCCCCTGTTGCTGGTGTTACTAGCAATTGGAGGTGTGTCCAATCCACAACACTTACCAGCCTCCATTCTACAACAGATATAAATCAGCATATGCCTATGTACAGCCCTCAGCCCTATAATCTGTCAGGCATATGCAATCACTGTGTTACAGACCAGGGATCTCTGTGCACATATGCCTATGACATGGTGGATGTGTCACCACATTGCCATACCTGTGGTCATGCTGCAGGGCATGTTTGTGGCTAACAAGGAGTTCAACAGTCATGGGACACCACCTTTCTCTGCAACAGTGTCCTCCTTCTGATGTACACTTTAGTAATGGCAGGGATCATCACATTGTCTCCCAGTGTTTGAAGGATAGTGTCTGGTTTCAGTTGGCTCTGGCTAATACCATGCATTCAGGTATCTGTTTGTATAGTGCATATGTTCATAGGTTGGTCCTAGGCTATCAGCCCTAGGGCCTGTACAAGCCTAGCCATAACAATTCCCTGGATATTTCTTCCCACAATATTTACTTCCCTGGACCCCTGTCTAACAGGGTGACTGACGTGATCCCGAGGTGAATTTACTATCTCCCATCCAATCGTCAAGGTTTCTTTTGAAGAGTGCCAAAGAGGCACTCTGCTTGACATGTATGGGCAGCCTATTTCAGAGTATGAGGAGTCTCTAGGTCAGGAACCTATCCCTCCAGCATGTTTTGTTCATTGTGATGACAAGGTTTAGATCCCTGGAGCATGTGGCTCTGAGTAACTGGGATTTCTTTAAGTGGAGCATGTCCAACAGCTCAGGGTTTGACATGGCCTTGTATGTTAAGCAGAAATCACCTCTGAGTAGACGATATGCCACAGAGTATAGCTGGAGTTTTTTTTAGACGGTCAGCATAGGACATCTGCTTTAGGCCTGTGATTCTTTTAGTGAGGTATTTTTGCGGGCTTTCCAGCTGTTGCAGATGTCTTGTGAGGTACATACCAAATGGGGTGTTGTACTCTATAATGGATCTAATGAGGGATGAGTACAGTGGGACAATGACCTCCTTTTTTTCAGGATGAAAAGCCCTCAGTGATGAAGTGTGCCACATAGAAGGATTTCCTGATTGTTGTTTAGATGTGGTTATCGAAGGTGAGACCACTGTCCACCTGTGCCCCTAAGTCTCTCATCACAATTTCATTGTTTAGTGTACTGCCACCTATGTGGTAATTCATGGGTACATGGTTTTTCCCAAAAGGGATAATTATGCATTTCTTGGCATTATGCTTGAGCCCATGGCTCTGGCACCAAGCATCTGTTTCTGTAAAGCCCTTTTGTAGAATATCCATCATTTGGGGATTCAATAATGGCTCCCATTTTTCAGTCATCTGCAAACTTTTGTTAGCCAGAGTCCCTTAGTCTTGTCCTGTATGTCATAGAAGTAGATGCCAAACAAGAGCGGTCCCAGGACTGAACCATGAGGTACTCCACTTGTCACTTGTCAGGAGCTGGATTTGGAGTTGGCTACTTTTACAGTCTGGGTTATGTCAGTAAGCCAGTTGGCAACCCATCAAGTGATGTAGGGATTTATGCCCAGCTTAGTAAGCTTATCTATGATTCCAGAGTGGGGGACAGTGTTGAAGGCCTTGGCAAGGTCCAGATAGGCTGTGTGCAACAAGCAATATAACTATAAGCAATATAGCTATTACATAAAGCAATATAGCTATTACTGATGGTTGTGTGCATGGTGAATTGTATGTGCTTCACATGCCAGGGGTATTTCCAGGCAACAACAGAACAATGTAATACTCACCAGCTTCAGGCTGCTGTCCCATATGCAGATCAGAGGGTCCTAGGTAGTTGTGAGAGGGAGTTTTTCTCAGCAGATGCATGTGTGGCCTTGGTATAGGATGGATTCAGCATGTCTGCACATTTACAGTACTAATCGAATAATAAGCAATGTCCTGTCCTCACCATAGATCTGCACCTCTGTGCATTAGAAAACCCCATCCACAACTACAATCGAACCTGACACATGCATGGAAATACACTACAAATACATGTATGTTTGATACATTAGTGTACTAATCCCCACTGGGCCCTTACCTGCACGATCCTCATCCAATGTGTGTGTGCAACCCACCTCCACAATGCTTCCCTCAACTTCATGGCTTGTGCATTTGGCATGTGGCCCAGGTGTGGTGAGGAGCTCCTCAGTGGGTATCAGTAGGGGCTGGATGGCTGGGCCCCCATCTGTGGCTAGCCGATCCCTCACTACAGCAGCAGCCCATAGAGGGGCATGGCATTTCAGGTCAGTGGCCCGATGCTGCACATGCACATGCCGGCATCATTTACCCTGTGGAACAAACTGTTCCCGCACATTGTCTGCTCTCTGTCCACATGACAGGCAATAATGTCCAATCACATATTGGGTGATGATGTCTGGTTCCCCAACAGAGAATGCTGGTAGGTGAGCACTCTGCATGTTACCTGGAAGACATAAACAGGAAAAGGTCACAGGACTTCATACGGTTGTCAGAATGCACATCAACGGACTATTACTTGCAAATAACCCAGACTACACCAGAAAACTCCAAGCTATCATGGCTATAGCAGCTTTCATTACATGCCTGTCCCTCAGCTATCTTATTCCCCCCAATTTTGGACACTTAGATGCACTTATCTAGCCAAACTGGAGGTAAAGCTCTCTCTAACCAAGAATGAACTTGACAGTCATGAGGAGAAGGTAAACATTTGCACCACACCACACTCATCATATAGTCTCACTAAATCTACACCACCAAAATCCACATATAGTAACACAAAAACATTCACAGAGGCTCTCAATAATAATCTGTCTAAGCAACAGAGACCTCCAAAGCAGAAACACAAGCAACCTTCATCCCCCAACACAACCCAAATGACACAAAGCCCACAGATTCAGTGTGCCACTCAACCACAGCCAATAAGGCAAAACAATGTATCCAACACACTAGTCATAGGTGACTCTATAGTCAGGCACACTGATGTCCCACTCACCAGGCTAAACAAGGAGAAAATTATTGTCAGCTGCCTGTCTGGTGCCAGGATCCACCACATAACCCATACACTCAGGTCACTTCAGAAGTACAAATATGACTCTGTCATTGTCCATGTTGTTGTGAATGACCTGAGACGTACCTCCCTGGACTACACGAAAAGAGACATGGAAGAGCTCTCAGATCTTGTAACCCAGGCAGGTATGACCCTAGCCCTGAGTAACAATCTGCCATTGCCCAGAATTATACCACAGTACAAGGACAAAATGATTGACTTCAACAATTGGCTAAGCTTCTGGTGTCATTCTAAGGGGATCCAGTATCTGTCTGCTTGGAATGACATGCTCGACAGACCACGATGCTTTGCCACAGATGGCCTGCACCTGTCGCCCCTGGGATTCTGGATACTGGCTAAGGTTCTTGCTGCCCCTATAGTGACTTTTTTAGGCAAGGTTCAAATAACAAATTCACCACCGTAACAGGAACAGGCAAGCAAAACCTGAGGGTAATGCTACTCAATGCTAGAAGTCTAAATCTCAAAATGCACTCACTCGAGGCACTCCTTAAAATGGAGAATATCGATATCTGTGCAGTGACTAAGACCTGGTTCAAGGCTCCAGAGAGCACCCCTGCACTACCAGGCTATAACTCATCCCACACTTTTCGACCATGTAACCTGGACCGAAATACCAAAGGCGGAGGTGTGTCCATATTTATTAAGGATATCCACACCTCCAGGCTACTCGCTCAGCATAAGGCAACCGAGGTTTTCCAAGTGCAACTAACTCTGGGCACAACTGCAATCCAAATTGTAGCTTACTATAGATCCCCCACCATGCCCCAGGATTCCCACTCCTCTTTTCTTGATGTACTGGAAAATATTAGGCTTCAACCAAATACGCTAATAATGGATGACTTCAACTACCCCACCATTAACTGGGAAACCTACCCATGTACCAACTCCTTAGCTCAATGCTTTCTGGAATTCATAAACTTCAATGCCCTGGATCAACTTATCCACACCCCCACCAGGGGCAACAATATCCTAGACCTAGTCATTGCCAATATGAGTGACCGGTGTTCCACACCTGAAGTCAACTTCTCGTTGGTCCGATCCAACCATAAGCTAATCACCCTTGATATGGACATCCCGCCCCCCCCCCATTAATGAAACCATGGTAAAATATTTCTCCAAAGCCAACTTCATGCTTCTTAAGACAGAAGTGGTGAACTTCATGACACCCATGCAAATGGACAATACAGTTAAAACTGCTGAATCCTACACAGATGCACTCTATAAGCACTTCCATGAGTGCATGGATCGTGCTATCCCAAACAGTACCAAGATGCTATCCTCCAAAAAAAGTAAGCCAATCTAGTAGTCCCCTGCCATAAACAAACTGTACAACAGAAGGAAGAAACTGTTGCAAAAGAGAGTAAAATCCCATTAGTGGAGGAGCTCCCTGGTCAGCCTCAGTAAAAAGCTGACATCCCTTATAAGATCCTCCAAAGCTAGCTATGAAAACAAAATCACCAGTAATTCTAAGGACAACCACAAAGCATTCTATAGCTATGTCAAGAATCTTGATGGCAACACCCAGATCTGCTCTGAGTTACAGCACAAAGGCACGAAAATTACAGAACCAACTGATATTGCTAACATCCTGGCAGATAGATTCAGTGATAACTTTTCCCCCCCACCCCCTGAAGGGCCCATATCTTATACAGGAAGAATGCAGAGTCCCTGTAATCACAACTACACAGGTAAAAGCTGCACTCTCTAAAGCCAAAAACACAGCATCCATGGGACTGGACAACATCCCAGGCTGCGTTTTACATGAACTTCAGAACAAACTGGCTCCCCACTTAAGCACCATGTTCAATAATAGCCTCACATCAGGCTTTGTGCCCACTGAATGGCACACAGCAACAGTTATCCCACTCCTCAAAGGGGGAACCACCATTGATCCTGGGAACTATCGACCTATTAGCCTGACGAGCCTGGTCTGCAAGGCCATGGAACGTATCATCATGGTACTCATAAACAAAGACATTGGTAACCTCCAAACTCTGGATCCCACCCAGCTCAGGTTTATGAAAGGCAGATCATGCCTCCTGAACCTGATCGATTTCTTTGAAGCAGTCAACAAGTAGATGATGGTAAGGTGGTTCACACAACCTATCTTGACCTCGCCAAGGCTTTCGACACCATCCCCCATTCTGGAATTATAGCTAAACTTACTAAACTAGGTATAAATCCCTAAATCACAAGATGGGTTGCCAACTGGCTCACTGACAAAACCCACACTGTAAAAGTTGCAGACTCCAAATCTGACCTCAAAGCAGTGACAAGTGGAGTACCACAGGGTTCTATCCTGGGACCTCTCCTGTTTGGTATCTACTTCTCTGAAGTACAGGCTAACACAGAAGGCCTCTGGCTAATGAAGTTTGCAGATTACTGCAAACTGGGAGCCATAGTCAAGTCCCCAAATGATGTGGACATCCTACAGAAGGGCCTCGCTGAGACAGATGCTTGGTGTCAGAGCCATGGCCTCAAGCTTAATGCCAAAAAGTGCAGTGTCATCCCGTTTGGTAAAATCCCTGCACCCATGTACTACCACATAGGCAGCAATCTACTTAACACTGCATGTGTGATAAGAGACCTTGGGACCCAGGTGGACAGTAGTCTCTCCTTTGATAGTCACATCGCCACAGTACTCAGGAAGTCCTTCTACATGGCACACCTCATCATAAAAGGGTTCTCATCCAGGAAAAAAGAGGTAATTGTTCCCCGCTAGTCAACACTCCTTAGATCCATTATAGAGTACAACGCCCATTTTGGAATGTACCTCACAAGACATCTGCAGCAGCTGGAAAGGCCACAGAAGTACCTCACAAAGAGGATTACAGTCCTCAAACAAATGCCCTACACTGACCGCCTCAAAAAACTCCAGATTGACTCCGTAGCATATCACCTACTCCGAGGTGATCTCTGCCTAACATATAAAGCTATGTCCAACCCAGAGGTGTTGGACATGCTACACCTAAAGAAATCCTAACCACACCGAGCTACACGCTCTAGGGACCTAAACCTTGTCATCACAATAAACAGGACATACTGGAGGGATAGATTCCTGCCCCATAGACTTCACATACTCTGGAATAGGCTACCCATCGATGTCAAGCAAAGTTCTTCATTAGCACTATTAAGAAAAATCTTGATGAGTGGATGGGAAATAGGAAATACACCCCGGGATCACCTCTGTGTCTCTGCTCGACAGTGGCACAGGAAAATAACTTTCTTGGGTGGTGTAAGCCATGGAACCATGTTGGCTAGGCTTACGTAGGCCCTTGGGCCGATAGCCTAGTACCTACCCATGAACCTATAATCTTCTATCCTCCATTCATTTCTGTATAGAGGGGTGACAGTGGTCATCTTCTATCTGGATTGTGTGTGTATGGTGGCAGGTCTGTGTTTGACTGTGATGTGTGTTGGAGCTCTGAGCACATGCCTGAGTTCATGTAGAAGGCAGACATTGATGTTATTATGTCCCATGGAGATATGCTTTTGTTGCCATCAGTAGGCAATATGTACATGGTCAACATTGCTGAGGGGAGGAGTGTGATTGATGTGCATATCTCCATGTATGACTGTTGTGGACAGGGTGGCGATGTTCCCACCTAACCTGTGTGATGCAGGTTGCCTATATCCACAGCATGTGTGTATGAGGTGTTCTTTACCCCCAGTACAGGGTGAATTGTGTTGTTTCATCTGAGACTTACAACATATGTGGAGACATGGTTGCAATTGTCCTTGGTGGTGTGGATATGTCCGATTCATAGTCATAGTCAGCCTTACAGGATGTCAACTGTGAACTTACCTGCTTGCTCAGATATAGGTGGACTTGCTTCCAAGTTGTTGCCTGCAACTGTGTGTCCCTGTAACAATGTAGCAATCTATTACGTGGTTTGTGTATTGCTGCTGTCCACCAAAGGGGATTACTCTACCTTGGTGGAGGCTGGATATACAGGTCATGTACTGCTGTGTCCATATAGCTACAGTGGATATGAAGGGTACACCCCCCTGATACACTGTCTGGTATTTGTGCAGTTGGAACATGACACCACAATAACTCATTTCATAACAATTCCCACCTGTAGTGTGACCTATAGCCTGTACAGCTCAATTGAAAACATAACAATCTGGTCTGTGAAAACATATAGAAATAATACTCAGTACAATAATCCAGTTGAATGAGTGTACACACCCTTAAACATGTGTATGCACCTCTTGAGATGGTTACAGCATTCATCTGTCTTGGTCTGCACTCTAACATCATGGCACATCTTCACTTGGCAATAGTTGCTCACCTTCCTAGAAACACCTTTGATTGTATTTCAATGGAATTGTACAGGTTAGAGGTCACATTCAAGAAGAGAAATATTATGAAATTATCTTCTGTGGTCTGATTGTCATACAGCACACAAACCTGGTATTCCAACAGGGATGTGTACACTTGTGATATCCACAGTATATAGGTGTTGATATAGCTAATAGTGGTAGGCATGGACAGAGGGTCATAACACAGGTGGACACTTCTCTGATTAATACGTGATAATCATGCCTACACCAGTACCCACATCACTGTTAGGGCAATGCAACCACCAGTGGCTGTACACATATATGTCTGTTGTATGCAATGACACTGATATTACACACACGTGCAACATGCACAACCTATTTACCTGATTGCTTGAAAGCCATGTGATTAGTTTTGTGCCTTCCAGCTGAACATATGCATACATACATGTGCTCAGGGGATACTTGGTATACATTTTGTTGAATGTAACTATGGCACACTGTATTTACAGTCTTGTTGCTCAATCATACTTCACAACCTTTTACAGCAGTACATCTGGACAATGGCACACATAAATGGGTGTCAAAAGGGACATCAGTATTGATACTGTATAATATAGCTGCACCATACATTAGGACATTGATTGCGAAGTAAGGCTTGACATCACTAGGATAACATGGAAGATGCCCAACAGTCATAAGTAGGCTATTATGTTACAATACCATTGCTCACAGACCTGCCAATGGTTTGGCTGACATAACATAGGTATATGTGTATGTGACTACAGATATCAGTCACAAATGTGCTTATAGTCCGGCAGAACACTGTACAGTTATTAATTCAATATATCACATGCAGTTCAACACACATCTGCAACAGTACTCTACTATGCACATGTCCTCTATAGGTGTCTTAGCTTTACAAGGCAAAGATGTGTCATACTCATAATCACAGGTAACATGAATATGGAAAACATCCCATTAACTGGCCTAGCAGTGGCACAGTCCCAACTGTTTGACAGACACCCCTGCAGTTGTCATATATGAGTTGTCTTTTTCCAGGTGAGTCAGGCGCCTGAGCTGTGATCCCACCTCACAACCTCTCAGAGCATCACATCTGGACAATGCCTAAAATGATGGGAGGATAAATAGGGACAGACTTTAAATATACCTGTTACAAACATAGGAAGTTTGTTGAATGATACATTTAGTATTACAGTGAATATTCTTAAGGATGTGGAGTCTTAAACTCAAGTGTTTGTCATTACCTGATGACTTCAATCCTCAGCTATTTGCCAGAAAAGTACAGATCTCAGGAGGAACAGACAAAAATACATGATGGTAAAATGTGAACATTCTGTGAGAATCCTGTACAGTTGAGAGGTATGTCTATGATATCTCCCACTGCAGAGAGGGCCAGATGCTATGGCCATAGCAGCTGTTTAGCAGGACATTAGGACAGCATGTGTTGTTGGGACATATATTTCTCAAAATCATATTTCCCATTATTACAGACCAAGTACTACATTCAGTTACTTACTTACATGTTCCACTTACCTTTTTTTCTTCTCTTTTCCACTTTGTTTCATTTATCTCTCTCTCTCTGTGCACTACAGGGATAGATCTGGTTTGAATAGGTGGTAGCATGGCTTTTGTAGGTGATGCTCATGACCAGGTGATGGCCTGTGCACCTAATGGGGTTCCCCACTTGCTAATTGCATGCAGAGCAGCTGTGTAGGTCTTACAATAGCCAATGTCATGGCAAAACACTCCTATAAATGAGTACTCTATGTGGGCATTGGCCCCTTCCCTTACTTGTGAGGAAGACATCCTGGAGTTGTGTGAGCTACTACCTCTTACAACAAGACTTGTGGGGACAAGCCAACTAAATGGTGGGGAATGTACAAGACTAAGGAGCAGAATGTGAGTATTGCTGTTATATGTTTGGAATACTGCTAATTTAACAGGGTTTGTCTGCACATGCTACGCCTGCATGGGTTTCATTCTGGCAAAAGTTATGTCTCTGCATAGCTCTCAACTGTAGGGACATCCACATAATGGCCACAGGTTAGCCTGTTATGTATGTGCTGTTCCCCAGAAAGGTGTTGTCCTTGGCAAATCAGTAGCATACTCTGTTGATTGCATTATGTAGATGATAACATCCATTTGTTTTCCTGACTTTATATCAGTCAGAAAAGATATGTTACAAGAAACCCTGTAACCCCAGTAACATTCTCAGTGTATAACAGCAATATTTCATGTATGGCCATGTATTTGGGCTTCTGTCCACCAATTATGTCAGGCTTTGTCCAGATGTCATACATTAGTAGGTGGATAGGTATACTGGTCTATCATTATTTAGTGCTGTAATTCCTGCTGAGGGGAATGGCTGGGAAACATGTTGAAGTTTGTACATTCAAGAAGTAGGTGTATAGAGAATAATCTTAGATGGCCTTGTAACATATTTTATGTGAAACAGTAACATGTTTTAAAACCAGGCTATTAAAACATGTCAGACATATTACTGATAAGAAATATCTCAGTTCTATAGCTGTACATTTGAATAAATCACACCATGGGGACAGTAGTGGGTTTCAAGGTACTGTTTCTGAAAACATCTGTTCCTCAGTCTGATGAAACATTCATAAAAGGACAATTGTTATGTACAGACTTCAATGTAGTAATATTAATTGTGATACTTTATCCCATAGGGGGTTAAATGACAATTGTAATTGGAGGCTGTGTATTCAATTATGTAATTAGGTGTTACCTGCTTCTTGAGATTAAGGCATGTACTTCTGATGATGTTTACTCCTTGAAGGCTTTGGCCAAGACATCAGAGTATAATAAACATGGTGCATTACTGGCTGGTTGTATTTTTCTTTGCTATATTCAGACATTTCATTTGTTTTGCTAAGAGACTGTTGTATTTCTGGCCATTGTGTATGGCCTATCATAATTTTGTAGCAGTGTATTGTTCGTTCATTTAGTTGGACTGTGGATGGGGGCAGATGTGAGTATCATGGCTGCTTTTATTTCCAACTATGCATGCTGCCCCAGCTGTGTGTGGTCTATCAGCAGCATATGTTTGTATGGGCATTTTTGGACATGTATGTGTATATATATATATATATATATATATATATATATATTTATGGTTCCCCTTCAGAAGATCGAATGACTGAAATCTCAAAATGCATATGGCCGAAGCCATATGCTTGAATTTCAGAAGCTCGACCTTCTGAAAAGGAAGTAAAGAAAAACAAAACAAAACACAAAACAATGTTTCTGCAGGGGGGCAAGAGCCTCTGCACCCCCCATACCCCCTGCTACTTATTTATTCCAACTCCAAGATTGCACTACAGTGCAGAAAGGGAAATCTCCCATTCTGTGCTGTATGCTGATCCCCATTCAAAAGGCTAAGCTTCTGAAATTTTGAGCATATGGTCTCGACCATATGCATTTCGAGATTTCAGCCATTCAACATTCTGAAGGGGAACTATATATATACATAGATATATATGTGTATATATATCTATATATATATATATATATATATATATATATATATATATATATATACACACACACAGACACACACATATATATATATGTATATGTATATATATATATATATATATATATATATATATATATACATATATATATATATATATATATATATATGTATATATATATATATATATATATATATATATATATATGTTTGCCCTTAGCAAAACAAATGAAATGTCTGTATTTTTTCTTTGCTTATATATTTTTACTCTCTTTGAATTCCTACTAAGTTTAACTCCCCTACTCCTATACTGTAAATAGAAGTAATATGTCCTCACTAGCATAAACTTTCTCATATATTTTTTGATTTTGTTTGCACCTTAATTCTGTATGTACTTTTTTTGTTTTTTTTTCCTTCTAACCATTGCTGTTTTTTTGCCTTCTTTTATTGAATCACTTTTTGTACTAACCCAAATGTGGAGCTTTTCTCCCCGGGCCTCTACTGAAAATGGAAATATATCCAGTTGGACTAGCCCGGTAAACAAATGTAAAATAAAAATAAAATAAATAAATATATATATATATATATATATATATATATATATATACAGAAATAAATATATATATATATATATATATATATACAGAAATAAATATATATATAGATGTATATATACATATATATATATATATATATATATAGACATATATATATATATATAAAATGTATGTGTGTGTGTGTGTGTGTGTGTGTGTGTGTGTGTGTGTGTGTGTGTGTGTGTGTATCCCACTCGACTTCAACTACCCAAACATTGACTGGGAGCACTACACAAGCCCCAGCACCTTAGCCCAAAGGTTCCTGGAAATTATAAACTCAAATGCTATGGAACAACTAGTCACCACTCCAAGAGGGGACAACATACTAGACCTGATCATTACCAACATGGGGACTCTATGCTCCACACCAGAAGTATATCCCTCATTGGTAAGATCAGACCATAAATTAATTTCACTGGATGTCCACATCCCGACCCCACCCCCAGCCCAGAAAACCACAGTGAAAAGCTTCTCAAAAGCGAACTTCTCACTTCTCAAAACCGAAGTGGAATCCTTCAAGGCCCCAGGGCCAGTGGAAACTACGGCTCAAACTGCAGAATCCTATATAAACGCATTCTACAGACATCTCCAGGAATGCATGGATCATGCTATCCCAACCAAAACCAAGATCCAATCATCCAAAGGCAGGCGTCCAGTCTGGTGGACCTCTGCCATAAATAAACTGTACAACAGAAGGAGGAAGCTACTACATGATACAGCAAAATCCCTAATAGGGAAGGCATCTCTAATCAGTACTAGCAAAAAATTACGATCCCTCATAAAATCCTCCAAGGCCAGCTTTGAGAGAAAAATTGCACAGGACACCAAATACAATCATAAGGCTTTTTTCAGTTATGTTAGAAACCTGGGATGCAACTCCCAGACTTGTTCTGAGTTGATTCTAAATGACAAAAAATACACTGAACCCACAGACATCGCCAATATCCTGGCAGACAGGTTCAGTGCAAACTTCCACCCCAAAAAAGAGCAAGTATCTATCCCGGCAGAGGGCTGCCTCCCAAACATCTCTGATGCTCAGGTGAAGGCTGCCCTCTCCAAAGCAAAAAAACACTGCTTCCATGGGACCAGATGGCATCCCAGGTTGCATCCTACATGAACTCCAAGAGGAACTAATCCCTCAAATAAAACAGCTATACAATCTCAGCCTCACTACAGGATATGTGCCCATAGAATGGCGTACAGCAACAGTGGTCCCACTCCACAAAGGTGCAGCCTCTACAGACCCTGGAAACTATTGCCCCATAAGCCTGACTAGCTTAGTCTGCAAGGCTATGGAGAGGATCATCATGGAGCTCATAAACAAAGACATTGGGGACCTACAGACACTAGATCCTACCCAGTTCGGCTTTGTCAAGGGCAGATCCTGCCTTTTGAACCTGGTTGACTTCTTCAAAACAGTCACCAAAGCCATAGATGAAGGAAAGGTAGTCCACACAGCCTATCTGGACCTTTCAAAGGCATTTGACACAATACCCCACTCGGGCATCATAGATAAGCTATCCAGCGTAAATATAAACCCTTATGTCACAAGATGGGTCGCAAACTGGCTCAAAGACAGAACCCAAAGAGTGAGAGTTGCTGGAGCCATTTCAGACTTGAAACTGGTCACAAGTGGCATCCCACAGGGTTCTGTCCTGGGACCACTCTTGTTCGGTATATACTTTTCTGAGGTACAGTCAAACGTGGGAGGACTATGGCTCACCAAGATCGCAGATGACTGCAAACTGGGCGCCATAATCAACTCTCCAGCTGACACAAACATCCTTCAAAATGGTCTCACAGAGACAGATAACTGGTGCCAGTGCCATGGTTTAAAGCTAAATGCCAAAAAATGTATAGTCATACCCTTTGGCAAAAACAATGTGCCCACAAATTACCACATAGGTGGAAACCCATTAAGTACAGAGAAAATTATTAGGGACCTGGGGACCCAAGTTGATAGCAATCTCTCCTTTGAAAACCACATTGCCAAAGTGGTTAGAAAGACCTTCTACATAGCCCACCTCATCACGAAGGGTTTCACATCTAGATCAAGAGAGGTAATCGTGCCCCTTTATTCATCCCTCATCAGGCCCATCATAGAATACAATGCCCCTTTTGGGATGTACCTTACCCGACACCTGCAGCAATTAGAAAGACCCCAAAAGTATTTCACCAAGAGGATCAAGGGTCTCAAACAGATGCCATATGCTGCTCGGTTAAAAAAACTCCAGCTCTACTCAGTTGCATACCGCCTACTTCGAGGCGATCTATGCCTGACATACAAAGCTATGTCAAATCCAGAATTAATGGGCATGCTCCACCTCAGTAAATCTAAGTCCCTTAGAGCCACAAGCTATATATATGCACACACACATACAAACATCTGTGTGTGTGTGTGTGTGTGTGTGTGTGTGTGTGTGTGTGTGTGTATATATATATATATATATATATATATATATGTATATATATATATATATATATATATATATATATATATATATATATATATGTATATATAGATATATATATATCTAAGTATGTATATATATATATATATATATATATATATATATATATAAGTATGAAATATATATATATATATATGTGTGTGTGTGTGTGTGTGTGTGTGTGTGTGTGTATGTATATTTGTATACATATATATAATATATGTGTGTTTGTGTGTGTGTGTGTATATATATATATATATATATATATATATATATATATATATATATATATATATACACCCCAGTATTTATTGGTAATATATTTGAACATTGTTGTAGACATACATGTATCTCCCTACATATCTCACTCTCTCTCTCTATGTATGTTTCTATTCATATATATATATATATATATATATATATATATATATATATATATATATATGTATGTATATATATATATATATATATATATATATATATATATATATATATATATATATGGATACAAATCCTTCCTAATTGCACAGTTGTCTCTTCCCTATTGTAAACTGGCTGTAAAGAAGGGTATGTTTGAGAAAACATCCTCACACAATACAGCTGAGGTGTCTTATTGGTAAATTGCATAGGCTATGGTGTGCAGGGTCCTGGGTTCAAGCCCTGCAAAGGTGGTTTATTTTGTTGCTAGGCAGAGCAAGGACTGTTGTATATAGAGTGATTAAGGCAGTTCTGAGCAGCTTTGAGTGTGCTTGCACTGGTTTGCCCAACAATAAGCAGTGCTAACGTACGGTTAAACGAATAGGTGCATACACCATCTAGGCTTCGCTTACCAGTGCGCAAATCTGCTTAGCAGTTACATTTAAGCAATGCTGAAACCTGCTAAGCATAGCTTAGCCCTGGTAACCAGTGGTCACATTCCAGTTTGATAAAATAGCAGGGTAATGAAACCTTTAGTTGTTGTTGTTGTTGTTGTCTTTCGGCTTTTCCCAGTTAGGGGTTGTCACAGCGGAACTCCGGTCTGCTAATGATTGGCAGTAGATTTTCACAAATACCGGGGTGCCAGCTCGACATTCAACCTTCAATGAAGGCACGCCCATTTACCCTCTACATAGTATGCTTCCATGTGCTGTCATTACAGTAGCTAGGAGTTTGAGTATTTTGTATGGGACACCTGGATATACATGGGTAGTACCACAATCATTTCTCTTTGGATTTGTTTCATACATGGGTAGTATCCCAGGTTATATGCAGTCACACTTGAATGTTACACCAGCTACAGTGCACTGGTTGACAGAAATAGTTTAGCAGATATGGTATCATTATGTTAGTACTTTTAAAAGTGCTTTTTTAAGTAAGAGTAGATTTCAGATTGTAGTACTGGAACCATACACCCGTCCATGCAAAGCTGGACTTTGACTACTGAGTATCTTGTTCTCGGTGTTTGAGCTGTATGTTTATATGTATCTCATAGTGGATATTGATATGATATAACTGTAGAATACTACGTTCTTTTGGACATGTCATTGAGGACTGCTGTCATGTAGTAATGGCATACCTTTCAGTTTCAGACGTGTATGTTTCAAAACATACATCCTAATGCATAACCTGTTGGCTATATACTTTCTGTCTGTCCTCTGTACAGATGTGCAGATGTCAGGTATTGCTACAGCCATACCACTATGTAGCTGCCCACATTGTATTGTGCTGTGGGCCTGGACACTGCTGCTAGTTCTGACATATGGAACATTCCTTAATGTGGGCCTTGCCTGTGTGAGGGACAGTACAGAGGTTGTGGCCTACAAATTTACATACAGTGGGTGGCAATACATCACAGGACAGGACATGTGGAGGCAGCCAGCCAGCATGAG
Organism: Protopterus annectens; assembly: GCF_019279795.1. Classification (NCBI taxonomy): domain Eukaryota; kingdom Metazoa; phylum Chordata; order Ceratodontiformes; family Protopteridae; genus Protopterus; species Protopterus annectens. The sequence goes on along the minus strand of NC_056748.1, from coordinate 538,763,596 downwards.
GGACGTATCCCCAGATTTGTGAGCATATTCTATGTCATCAGTGCTGTTCTACACATGGTGGATTGATAGATTGACAGGGTTTGTGTGGACATGCATTTAGTGTGTGATGTCATGACTCACAGTGATATGTCTCTGACATACCTCTCCACTGTCACACTGACCAGTGACTGGCCATGTCTGCCTGTCATGTTTTGTGTGTTCATCAGACAGTTGGTGTCCTTGGTAAATCAGTTATGGACTCTGGGAAATGCAGTCAGTAAATACTCACATCTATTTGTATTACCAATGTCATATTCCTCATAAAGGATGTTACAACAAACCCAATGACATCTTCAACTGTCTCAATGTATGACAGCAGTATGTCCAATCTACACCTGTGTTTGTGCCTTTGTTCCCATCTAGTAATATAGGGGATGATGCCGAGCTTAGTGAGTGAGGAATGTTATCCAAGGCTTTGGCCAGATCAATGTAGGCTGTATGTGTCACCTTGCCTTCATCCACAGCTCAAGTGACTGAAGACAAGAGGTTGACCATGTTGAATGAGAAGGTATGACCTACCATTCACAAGGGTAAACTGTGTGGGATCCTGAGTCTGCAGATTCCCATATCCCTGTTTATTAGGTGCATGATGATGCATTCCATCGCTTCACATAACAGACTTGTCTGGCAGTTGGGGCAGTATGTCCCAGGGTCTGTAGTTATACCTCATTTGTAGAGAGGGGTGACTGTAGGAGTGCACAGTTCAGTAGGGACAAAGCCTGAGGTGAGGCTGTGCCTGAACTGGGCACACAGGTAAGGTGGCAGATCACTCTGTAGTTCATGTAGAACACAGCCAGGGATATTCTCAGGTCCCATAGAAGCTGTATTCTTGGCCTTGGACAGTGGCGTTGTAACCTGTGCTGCAGTAATACTGGGTGCCTGGCAGTGTACTGGTATTGTGACTGGTCCTTTGGGGGGGTTGAGGGGTAATGTTTCCACTCAAGATGCCAGCCAGTATAATGACATTATTTGTTGGCTCAGTCTGTTAGGTACCATTGTCTAGTAGCTCAGAATAATTCTTGGTGTTGCCATAGAGATTCTTTACATAACTGTATGAGGCCTTGTGGTTGTCTTTACTATGTACTCCAAGTCTGTTCTCACAGCTAACTTTGTAGTATTTAATGAGGGATCTCAACTATTCATTGAGGATGATAAGGGTTTATTTCCTGTCTTGGGACTTCACCTTATTCAATATTGGTTCCCTCCTTCTGTTGTACATTTTCTTTATGGCAGGAGACCACCACTTCCTTTTTTGGAGGTGAGGGTCCTGATTGTATTGGGTAAGGTGGTAGCCATGCATTTGTGTATGTGTTCATAGTGCATTGCTGTTTTATTCAGCTGTCATGCAACTAGTCTCCATTTGCATGGCTGCCATGAGGTTAGCCACCTCTGATTTTATGAGGCCATAGTTAGCTTTAGAAAGGCTTTTCATGGTGGTTACCTGTGGAGTGGGGATATGACGGCTGTGGATTTCCAAAGGTGATTACTTTGTGTTCAGATATAACAAGTGAGGTATTGACTATTGGTGTAGAGTAACAGTCACCCATATTATGAAGGACCAGGTCAATGTGATGGGCATGTGCATCTGTACATGAGTAGCTTTTCCACTTAATGGTGGGGTAGTTGAAGTCAACCAGTATGATAGTGTTAGGCTGGACACTAATATTGTCCAGGGTGTTTATGGGCATGGAGTGTGAGTCTTGGTACATGTATGAGGACCTATTGCAGGCTTCAACCTGAACCACTGTCTTACCCAATGTCAGCTACGCCTGCAGGATCTGTAATGCATAATGTTAGTCTACCACTCTGGAGGTGTGTGCATCCTTTATGAATATGAAAATACCACCACCTTTGGAGCTTCAGTCTACATTCTACAGCCAAAAGTTGTGAAATTAATTATAGGCTGGTACTGCAAGGGTGCTTTGTGCTGCCTTTATCCAGGTCTCTGTTACCGCACAGATGTCATTGTTCCCCATTTTAAGGAATACTTCAAGTGAGTGAGTTTCCAGATTTAGAATTCCAGTGTGCAGCAACATGACCCTCTGATTGCATGTCTTTGTAGCTGCCATATATTTCTGTATATTTCTGTATTTCTGTACACATATATTTGTATACATATATATATATATATATATATATATATATATATATATATATATATATATATATAT